>NW_007049456.1:0-535 GCF_000164805.1 Carlito syrichta
GAATATATAGGAATGGAATGGAGTTGAGTATTATGGATTGGAATGGAATGGAATAGAACGGAGCAGAATGGAATGGAACTGAATGGAACGGAGAGGAAGAGATGGAATGGAAAAAATGGAGTAGGTGGAACCGAATGACAGAAAGTGAGAGGATTGGACTGCAATGTAGCGAATTGAATGAAATGTAGTGGATCGGAATGGAATAGCGTGGAATGTAGTAGAATTGAGAGGCATGGAGTGGAATGCAGAGGAATGGAAAGAAATGGAATGGAGTGGAATGGAAAGGAATGGAATAGACATAAATGGAATAGAGTGGAGAGGAAAGGAACGGAGTGGATTGGAATGGAAGGGAATGGAAAGTAATGGAGAGGAATGGAAAAGAGAGGGATGGAATGGAATGGAAAGGAGGGGAGAGAGTTGGAAAGGAGTGGAATTTAATGGAGAGGAATGCATAGGAATGGAGAGGAATGGAATGAAATAGAGAGGAATGGAATGGAGAGGAATGGAATTAAATGGAATGGAGTGGAAAGGAAAG
>NW_007049457.1:0-1010 GCF_000164805.1 Carlito syrichta
CAGATGGCTAGATAGGTAGCCAGCTTGTTAAGTCAGATGGCTAGCCAGCTGACTAGCTGGCTAAGTCAGCTAGTTAAGTCAGCAGTCTAGTTAGATTGCTAACTAGGTAGCTAGCAAGTTTAGCCAGCTAGTTAAATCCGCTAGATAGCTAGGTAAATATCTGGTTAAGTCAGCAAGTTGTCAGCTTGCTAGCTAGTTAAGTCACCAAGTTAATTCAGCTGCCTAATTGTGTACCTAGCTAATTAAGTCAGCTGGCTAGCCAGTTAACTAGCTAGCTAAGTAACCTAGTTGAGTCATCTCACTAGCCAGCTGGTTAGCTAGGTAGTTAAGATACGTAGTTAAGTCAGCTGGCAAGCCAGCTGTCTACGTAGGTAGCTAGCTAGTAAAGACAGCTGGTTACACAGCTGGCTAGCTAAGCAGCTAGGCAGTTAGGTCAGCCTGCTAGCCAGCTGGCTAGCAAGTTAAGTCACCAAGTTAAGTTAGCTGGCTATACAGTTGGCTAGCTAGGTAGCTAGTTGTTAAGTCAGCTGTTTAGACGCTGGTTAGCTTGTTAAGTCACCAAGTTAAGTCAGTTGGCTAGCCAGCAAGCTAGCTAGGTAGCTTGCTACTTAAGTCAGCTGGTTAGACGCTGTCTAGCTAGTTAAGTCAGCTTGTTAAGTCAGCTGTCCAGCCAGCTGGCTAGCTAGGTAGTGAACTAGAATTAAGTAGCTAGCCAGCTGACTTAACTAACTAACTTAACTAGATAGCTACCTAGCTAGACAGCTGACTTAACTAGATGATTAATTAGCTAGTTACCTACCTAGCCAGCTGGTCAGCCAGCTGATCTAAGTAGTTGACTTATCCAGCAAGCCAGCTTGCAAAACTGCTGAAATAACTAGCTGTCTTAACTAGCTAGCCAACTGTCTGGCAACCTGAATTAACTAGCCAACTTTACCAGCTAGCCATCTGGTTTGCCAGCTGAATTAATGAGCTAGCTGCCTAGGTACCAAGCTTGGAAGTCAGAAGAATTA
>NW_007049458.1:0-762 GCF_000164805.1 Carlito syrichta
CTTCCATATGACCCCGCAATCCCCCTACTGGGAATATACCCTGAAGACCTCAAATCACTCTATAAAAAAGATATCTGCACACATATGTTTATCGCAGCGTTGTTCACAATAGCAAGCGTTGTTCACAATGGGAAACAACCATGCTGCCCATCAAAAGGGGACTGGATTTTAAAAATGTGGTACATATGCACAATGGAATACTACACAGTCATAAAAAAGAACAAAATCATGAATTTCACAGCAACCTGGATGGAACTATAGTCTATAATACTTAGTGACCTCTCACAGAAACAAAGATCCGAGTATCACATGTTCTCACTCATATAATGGACCTTGAACATCCAATGTAATACTATAAGAAAATGACTGATGGTACTGGGAAACTATGGGGGGGAGGGGGATGGGATTAACAGTCACAAATATCTGTCTGGGGATGAGGAAACACCTCTTATCAACAGGGTGCCTGAAGGAAACGTAATTGTATACCTAACCCTTAACTGTACCCCACAAAATCATAATAAAAAATATTGATTAAAAATAAAAATAAAAAAATAAATCTACACATATAGTGTCAGATGATCAATTTTATGTCATGTCATGAGTTTTCACTCACAGTTACACATCTTCAGGCCCTCCATCTGCTAGGGAACAAGCATCCATCTTGCCATTTCCTGAAAAACAGTGGAATTCAGATTCAGAGACCATCACAGAAAAACTCATAAACATTGATAAAAGTTGTGAAATAATTACAAATAACATGGG
>NW_007049459.1:0-300 GCF_000164805.1 Carlito syrichta
GATGGAGAGAGAGAGGATTAAGGGGGAAAACAGATGAGTGTACCAACAAATGGAAAGAGAGACATAAACTAAAACAGATAAAAACAATAGATCACGGCTACAGACTAACCAACTACCATACAAAAAAAAACTAAAACGTACAATGATGCTAACATACAAGCTGTCCAACCTCCTTATTGGTGTGCTATTCCTCTATACCAAGATATGGTTTACAGAGAGGAGAAAAAAGAAGAAAAGAAGAAAAAGAAAATAAAGGAACAAAACAAAAGGAATAGAATCAAGTCAGTAAACTAACTGAAC
>NW_007049460.1:0-357 GCF_000164805.1 Carlito syrichta
AGGCAGAAGGATCACCTGAGCGCAGAAGTTGAGGGTATGGTGAACCTTGAGTGTGCTGTTGCATTCCAGCCTGGGAGACAGATATTTTATATTATATTATTATATTATATTATATTATTATACCATATATATATTATATATATATGGTACCAAAAAATGTATACACATTTTAAATATGACGCTTGTTCAAAAGATGGCATTAATCAAAGACTGCTAGCGTCACCATACAACAGGCAGGTCAGTCATAGAAAATGGCAGAAGCACAGTTGAGCAAACATCATACTACACATTGCTACTGTAATTCAGTTCAACTTTGAAAAGTAATACATAGATAACACCTCTTAAGATGTGTATGAA
>NW_007049461.1:0-382 GCF_000164805.1 Carlito syrichta
TAATCCAGCTGGCTATCTGACTGTCCAGCCAGCCAGATGGTTATTTTAGCCGGCTGGCTAACCACCTGGTCAGCCCACTTGCTAGCTAGCCAGCTGCCTAACCAGCTAGCCAGCCAGGTAGCTATCTAGTTAAGCCATTTGTCTAGCCGTGTAGACAAGTTAACTAGCTCGTTAAGTAAGCTGGCTAGCCAGCTATACTGCAAAGTAGTCAGCCAGTTAAGTCACTAGCTAGCCAGCTAGCTAGTTAAGTCAGTTAGCAACTCAGCTAACTATTCAACTTGCTAGTGAAGTAAGCATGCTAGAGAATTAGGTAGCTTGCTTGCTAGATAGTTATGTCAGCTAGATAGTCAGCTAGCTAGTAAGCTAGCTAGTTAAGTCAGCT
>NW_007049462.1:0-762 GCF_000164805.1 Carlito syrichta
TAACTGGCTATCTACATGACAACTGCTGACTTAACCCTTTAGCTAATTACCTATTTAGTTGTCTTTACCAGCTAACTAAATTATAAAGCTGACTTAACTAGCTGACTTAGCTAGCTGACTTAACTACGTAGTTAGCTGACTTAACTGGTTGATATAACTAGTTATCTAGCTGACTTATCTGAGTTAAATATTTAGCTAAATATTTAGCTGGCTGAATAATTAGCTGAGTTAACTAGTTAGCTAACTAGTGAGGTAGCAGACTTAAGTAGCTGACTTAAATAGTTAGCAAGCTTATCTAGTTGTCTAACTAGCTGAATTAATGAGTAGGTTAATGAGTTAGTTAGCTAACTGTTTTAACTAGTTGGTAAACGAGTTCTCTAGCTGTCTTAAATAGTTGGGTAACAAGTTAGGTAGGTGACTTAACTTGTCTGACGATTTGGTTGACAATTTATCTGGTTTAACACGTTGGCTGACTACTCGACCGACTTGTTAACTGGCTTAACAAGTCAGCCAACATGTTGGCCGACTAGTTAGCAGGGTTAATTAGTTGACTGACTAGTTGCCCCACAAGTTAGCTCGGTTAACTATTTGGCTGGCTAGTTTGCTGACCTAACTAGTTGGCCGACTAGTTGACCAACTAGTTAGCTGACCTACATAGTCTGCCCACAAGTTAACAGACCTTACTTGTCAGCTGACAAGTTAGTCGACTAGTCAGCAGATTGGTTAGCTGACTTAAATAGTTAGCCAGCTAGTCAGCTGACT
>NW_007049462.1:2021-2587 GCF_000164805.1 Carlito syrichta
GCTGACTTGCCAGCTGACTTAACTACCTAGCTAACTAGCTAACCAGCTGACTAGCTAGCTGACATGACTAGGTGACTTAACTAGATAGCCAACTGACTAGCCATCTGAATTAACAAGCTAGCAACCCAGCAAGGCAGCTGTCTATCCAGTTGACTTCACTAGCTGACTTAACAAGCTCACATAACTAGCTAGCTGCCCAACTAGCCAGCTGACTTTATTAGCTGAAATAACTAGCTAGCTACATAGCTTGCTATCTAGCTAGCTAGTTCACTTAACTACCTGACTTAAATTGCTGGCTAGCTGACATAACTAGCTGACTTAACTGGCTAGCCAACAGGCTAGCAACTGACTTAACTAGTTTGCTACCTAGCTAGCCAGCTGGAAATCCAGCTGACTTAATTCGCTGACTTAAATAGCCAGCAAGCTGACTGGATAGTTGACATAACTAGCTAGCTGCCTAGCTAGACAGCTGTCTAGCCAACTGACTTAACTAGGTTACTTAACTCGCTAGCCAGCTGGCTATTTAGCTGGCTAGCTAACTTAAAGTTCTAGCTGACTAGCTTGCT
>NW_007049462.1:4090-4868 GCF_000164805.1 Carlito syrichta
CTGCCTACACAACTGACATAACTAGCTAGCTACCAAGCTAGCATGCTGGCTTGCCAGCTGACTTAACTAGCTGAATTAACTAGCTAGCCAGCCAGCTAGCAAGCTGACATAACCAGCTGACCTAATGAATTAGCCAGCTGGCTAGCCAGCAGACTGAACTAGCTAGTTACCTAGCTAGACAAGTGAATAGCCATCTGACTTATCTAGCTGACATAACTAGTCACCTGATCGCTAGCAAGCTGACTTAATTAGCTATATACCTACATAGCCCGCTGGCTTGCCAGCTGACTTAACTAGCTGAATTAAAATAGCTAGCCAGCCAGCTAGCCAGCTGACATAACCAGCTGAGCTAAAAAATTAGCCAGCTGACTAGCCAGCAGACTGAACTAGCTAGCTACCTACCTAGACAAGTGAATAGCCATCTGACTTATCTAGCTGACATTACTAGTCACCTGATGGCTAGCCAGCTGACTTAACTAGCTACATACCTACATAGCCTGCTGGCTTGTGAACTGAATTAACTACGTAACTACCTAGTTAACCTGCTGCCCAGCGTTCTGAATTAACTAGGTGACTTAACTAGTTAGCTAGCTGGCTAGCCAGCAGACATACCCTGATGACTTAACTAGCTAGCAAGTTGACTTAACTAGCTGACTTAACTAGTTAGCTACTAAGCTAGCCAGCTGACTTAACTAGCTGTTTTAACTAGCTAGCTACCTAGCTAGCTATCATGCAGCTAGCCGACTTAACTAGCTGACTTATTTATCTAGCTAGCTGA
>NW_007049463.1:0-2922 GCF_000164805.1 Carlito syrichta
GGAACTACAGGTGTGCGCTACCACACCCGGCTAATTTTTTTTATTTATTGTAGAGATGAGATCTTGCCAAGTTGCCCAGGCGGGTCTCGAACCCGTGGGCTCAGGCAATACACTCACTTGCACCTCCCAAGTCGTGGGATTACAGGCTGAGTCACTGAGCCCGGCTGGAGTCCTATTTTCAAAGTCCTTGAAGATAAACAATTTTAACCAAGAATTTCCTATCCAGCCAAGCTCAGCTTCATCAGTGATGGAGAATTAAAACCCTTCCCAGATATCCATCTGCAAGAGATTATGCAGCTTCCAGACCAGCTCTACAGGAGACATTTAAAAAGGTAGTAAGTTAGCCGGGCTCGGTGGCTCAGCCTGTAATCCCGCGCCTTTGGGAGGCTGAGGTGAGTGGATTGCCTGAGCCCGCGGGTTCGAGACCCGCCTGGGCAACGAGACCTCATCTCTACAATAAATCAAAAAATCAGCCGGGCGTGGTAGCGTGTGCCTGTAATTCCGGCTACGTGGAAGACTGAGGCGGAAGGATCGCTGGAGCCCAGCAGGCGAGGCTGCGGTGGCCGGGAGCTGCCACTGCACTCCAGTCTGGGCGAGCGAGTGAGACTCCAACTCAAAAAAATAAAAAAATAAAATAAAATAAAATAAATAAAAAGGTAATAAGCACAGAAGAAAGATAAAAAAGAATGACCATACACTTCCCAACAAAACAGCAGAGCACAGAACACAGCACAAGAAGAAACTTGAAAACACACATATACATCAACACCAAAGCTAAAAGAAAACCAGCAAAGAAAAAACTTCATAAGAACCTCATGACAGGGAGACACAATCACATTTCAATAATCAGCCTGAATGTGAATGGACTAAATGCACCACTGAAAAGACACAGAGTGGCAAACTGGGTAAGAAACCATGACCCAATTATTTGCTGCATCCAGGAGACTCATCTTACTACAAGGGACGCACACAGACTCAAAGTTAAAGGATGGAAAACGAGTTTCCAGGCAAATGGGTCACAAAAGAAGGCAGGAGTCATGATCTTAATACAGATGAAACAACCTTTAAGTTATCAAAAATTTTTAAAAGATGCAAAAGGACACTACAAAATGACAAAAGGTTCAATCCATCACCACGAAATATCCATCCTCAACATACATGCACCCAACACAGGAGCACCAGCATTTATAAAGCAACTACTAAGTAAACTAGAAAAAGATATTCACTCTAACACTATTATAGCAGGGGACTTGAATATCCCACTAACAGCCCTAGATAGATCATCGAGGCAAAAAATCAACAAGAAGATTCAGAACTTAAACTTGACACTCGACCAAATGAACTTAATAGCTACCTACAGATTGTTATACCCAACAACCACAGAATATACATTCTACTCATCACCACATGGAAGGTACTCTAAGATCGAGCACATCCTTGGCCGTAAATCAAGTATAAATAAATTCCATAAGGTTTAAATCTTGCCATGCACATTCAGACCACAATGGAATAAAAATAAATATCAACAACAACAAAATTTCCCCAAAGCCCACAAAGACATGGACATAAACTGCATGATGCTGAACAACTACTGGGTCAACAGTGAAATCAAAGCAGAAATTAAAGGACTCCTGGAAACAAACAAAAATGAAGAAACATCTTACCAAAACCTCTGGGATGCCATAAAAACAGTTCTCAGAAGGGAATTTACATCTCTACAAGCACACATCAAGAAAATGAAAAGATCACAAGTTGAGAGCCTAACAAATCACCTACGGGAGAAGACCACTAAAACCCCATCTCAAACCCAACTTTAGCAAAAGAATCCAAATCACCAAAATAAGAGCCCAAAATGAGACACAGAAGACAAAAATATCATAGAAAACATCTGCAAAACAAAAAGCTGGCTCCTTGAAAGAATTAACAAGATCGATGGACCCCCAAGCCAGAAGGACCAAGAAAAACCGAGAAGAAGCCCAAATAAACACAATCAGAAAAACAAAAGATCAAATCACAACTGACCCCAAAGAAATACAAAAGATTCTCAGAGATTACTATGTACACCTATATGGAAACAAACTTGATAACCTAAATGAAATGGAGGACTTTCTGACATCACACAACCTTCCCAGGTTGAAACAAGAAGACATTGAGACACTAAACAGATCAGTAACAACCCAGGAAATTGACTGTCATATGAAAACTACCTACAAAAAGATCCCTGAACCGGATGGCTTTCCAGCAGAATTCTACAAAACGTACAAGGAAGAGCTGATACCAATCCTTTTGAAAGTATTCCCGGCAATTGAGAAAGACAGAATTCTCCCCAAATCATTTTACAAAGCTAACATCACAATGATACCCAAACCCAGTAAAGATCCAACAAAACAAGAGAACTACAGACCAATATCCCTTATGAACATAGATGCAAAAATCCTCAACAAGATTCTAGCAAATCGGATCCAAAAACACATCTCAAAAATCATCCACCATGACCAAGTAGGCTTCATCCCTAGGAAGCAGGGCTGGCTCAACATTCACAAGACCATAAATGTAATTAAATACATCAACAGATGCAAAAGCAAGAACCACATGATTACATCATTAGATGCAGAAAAACCTTTTGATAAAATCCAGCATGGCTTGATACAAACCCTCAAACACCTAGGTATAGAAGGAACATACCTCAAAAATAGTAAGTGCCATCTACGATAAACCCACAGCTAACATATTGCTAAATGGACAGAAACTGGACACATTTCTCCTGAAAACTGGAACAAGACAAGGTTGACCTCTCTCACTCCTCTAGTTCAACATTGTGTCAGAAGTCCTAGCTAGGGCAATTAGACAAGAGAAGGAAATCAGGGATATCCAAATAGGAAAAGAGGAAGTCAAGTTATCCCCCTCTGCTGATGATATGAT
>NW_007049464.1:0-4372 GCF_000164805.1 Carlito syrichta
ACTGACTTAACTAGCTGACTTTACTAGATAGCCATCCGGCTAGACAGCTAGCTTAACTAGGTAGCCACCTAGCTAGACATCTGTCTAGTCAGCTCACTATTCTCGCTGACTTAACTAGGTGGCCATGAGCATTGCCAGCTGACTTAATTAGCAACCTACCTAACTAGCCAGGTGGCTAGCCAGCTCTTAACGAGCTGACTTAACCAGGTTGCCAGCTGACTAGTCAGCTGAATAAACTAGCAAATGACCTAGCTAGCCAGTTGGCTAGCCAATTGAATTAACTTGCTGACTTATCCAGCTGACTTAACAAGGCTACTTAACTAGGTAGTCAGTTGGGAATTTAGCAGACTAGCTGACTTAATGATCTAGCTGACATGCTAGCAGTAGACCTAGTTGATTAAACTAGCTAGCTGACTAGCAAGCTGACTAGCTACCTGACTACATAGCCACCTACTTGACTAGCTAGTTTTTCTACCAAAAGAGCCTGCTAACCAGTCATCTTAACTTGCCAGCAACCTAGTTAACCAGCTGGCTAACCAGCTGACTTAACTAGCTGACTTAACTAGAGAGCCATCTGACTAGTCAGCTGGCTTAACAAGCTATCCACCTAGCTAAACAGCAGGCTAGCCAGCTAACTTAACTCACTGACCTAACTAGCTATCTACCTAGCTGATCAGTTGGCTAGCCACTTGAACTAACTAGCTGACTTAACCTGCTAGCCAGCTGCCTAGTCAGCTCACTAAACTAGCTGACTTAACTAGTTAGCCAGCTGTGTATCCAGCTGACTTAACTAGCAGACATTACTAGCTAGACATGTGCCTAGCCAGCTGACTGAACTAGCTAGATACCTACGTATCCCACTGGCTTGCCAGCTGATTAACTACCTAGCTTCCTAGCTAACCAGCTGGGTAGTGAGCTGAGTTAACTAGATGACTTAAGTGGCTAGCCAGCTGGCAAGCCAGCAGACTTACCTAGATAGCTACTCAGCTAGGCAGTTGGCTAGCCAGCTGACTTAACTAGCTGACTTAACTAGCTAGCCAGCTGATATAACTAACTGACTTAACTAGCTAGCTTTCTAGCATAACAGCTGACTTTACTAGCTGAAATAACTAGCTAGCTTCCTAGCTAGCTATCTATCAAGCAAGTCGATTTAGCTAGCTGTCTTAACTGGCTGGCTAGTTAGCTAGCCAGTTGACTTTACTAGCGGAAATAACTAGCCAGACTGCTGTCTAGCCATCTGAATTAACTAGCTTTTTAACTAGTTATCGAGCTGGCTAGCCAACTGACTTAACGAGGTGACTAAAATAGCTAGCCCGCTGGTTAGCCAACTGACTTAACTAGTTGATTAATGAGCTAGGCAGCTGGCCAGCAAGCTGACTTATCTAGCTCTATACCTCTCTAGCCATCTGGATAGCCAGGTTTCTGAACTAGCTGACTTAATTAGCTAGCCAGACGGCCAGCCAACTGAATTAATAAGGTCATTACCTAGCTAACCAGCTGGTTAGCCAGCTACTTTACTAACTGTCAGAACTAGCTGGCCTGCTTTCTAGCCAGTTGAATTAACTAGCTTGCTACATAGCTAGCCAGCTGGCTATCAAGCTGAATTAATTAGGTCAGTTATGCTATCAAGCTGTCTTGTGAGCTGACAATGTGGCAAGCCACCTACCTAGCAAGGTGTCTAGTCAGCTGACTTATCTTGGTCACTTAACTATCTAGCCAGCTGGCTAGATAGCTGACATAACTAGCTAGCTACCTAGCTAGCATGCTGGCTTGCCTGCTGACTTAACTAGCTGAATTAACTAGCTAGCCAGGTGGCTAGTCAGCTGAATTATTTGCCTAGCTACCTAGCTAGCCAGCAGGCTAGCCAGCTGCATTAACTAGCTGACTTAAAGAATTAGCCAACTGGCTAGTCAGCAGACTTAACTAGCTAGCAACCTAGCTAGACAGGTGAATAGCCAGCTGACTTATCTAGCTGATATAACTAGACACCTGATGGCTAGCCAGCTGACTTAAACAGCTACATACCTTCATAGGCCCGCTGGCTTGCCAGCTGACATAACTACCTAATCACCTAGCTAACCTGCTATCCAGCGTGCTGACTTAACTAGGTAACTTAACTAGCTAGGCAGCTGGCTAGCCAGCTGACAACTTGTTGACATAACTAGCTAGCAAGCTGACTTAACTAGCTAGCTACTTAGCCAGCTGGCTTAACTAGCTGTTTTACTGACTAGCTACCTAGTTAGCTATCATGTAGCTAGCTGACTTAATTAACTGACTTTTGTATCTAGCTAGCTGACATATCTAACTGACTTAACTACAAATTTCCTAGCTAGCTAGAGGTCTTAACTAGCTGAAACAACTAGCGAGCTATCAGGTTACCCATCTGATGTAACTAGCTTTTTAACCAGCTAGCCAGCTGGCAAAACAACTGACTTAACGAGCTGAATTAACTAGCTAGCCCGCTATTTAGCTGGCTGACTTAACTAGTTGATTTAATTAGTTGTCCACCTGGCTAGTCAGCTGAATTAATTGCCTAGCTACATATGTAGCCAGCAGCCTAGCCAGCTGATTTAACAAGCTGACTTAATGAAGTAGCCAGCTGGCTAGCTACCAGACTTAACTAGCTAGCTACCTGGCTAGGCAGCTGGACAGCAAACTGACTTATCTAGCTGACATAACTAAATAGTTTGATGGCTAGCCAGCTGACTTAACTAGCTACCTACCTACATAATCCGCTGGCTTGCCAGCTGAATTAACTACCTACCTACCTAGCTAACCTGCTGTCCAGCGTGCTGACTTAACTAGGTTACTTAACTATCTAGCCAGCTGGCTAGGCAGTTGCCTTAACTAGCCAGCTACACTGCTAGACAGCTGGCTAGCAAGGTGACTTAACTAACTGACTTAACTAGCTAGCCAGCTGACTTATCTAGCTGACTTAACTAGCTAGCTACCTAGCTAGCCAGCTGACTTAACTAGCTGACTTAACTGTCTAGCTACCTAGTTAGAATGCTGGCTGGCCAAATGACTTAACTAGTTGACTTAACCTGCTTGCCAGCTGGATGTCCAGCTGTCTTACCTAGTTAGCCAACTGTCTGGCCAGTTGAATTAACTAGCTGTCTTAACCAGCTAGCCAGTTGGCTAGCCAGCTGATTTAACTAGCTAGCTATCTAGCTAGCCAGCTGGGAAGCCAACTGATTTAATGAGCTCACTTAACTAGCTATCCTGCTTACTATCCAGCTGACTTAACTAGCTTGCTTCCTAGCTAACCTGCTGGCTAGCCAGCTGACTTAACTAGTTGACTTAACCATCTAGCCAGCTGACTCAACTATATGACTTAACTAGCTCTGTACCAAGCTAGCTAGCTGGTTAGTGAGCTGAATTAAGAAGCTGACTTATTTAGCTAGTCAGCTGGCTAGCCAACAGACTTAACTGTCTCACTGCCTAGCTAGTGTGCTGTCAAGCCACCTGACATAACTAGCTGACTTATATAGCTGGTCTGATTGTTATTCAGCTGAATTAAGTAGTTTGCTATATAACTAGCCAGCTGGGTAGCCAGCTAGTTAGCTGAGCTAACATGTTGACTGACAAGTTAGCCAACTAGTCGGCCATTTTGTCAGCTGCCTTTACTAGTTGGCTGGCTAGGCAGCCATCCAGTTTGCTGACTTAATTAGTTGGCCAGCAAGTGAGCCGAGAGGTGAGCTGACTTTACTGGGTGACTTACTATCTAGTCAGTGGGCTAAACAGTTGAAATAGCTATTTAGTTATTTAGCTAGTCAGCTGTCAAGCCAGCTGACTTAACTACGTTACATAACTAGCTAGCCAGCTGGCCAGCAGGCTTATTTAACTGCCTAGCTACATAGCTAGCCAGCTGGATAGCCAGCTGACTTAACTAGCTAGCTAGCCACATAGCCCGCTGGTTTGACAGCTGACTTAGCTACCTAGCTACCTAGAAAACTAGCTGGCTGGTGAGCTGACTTAACTAGGTTGTTTAATTAGCTAGCTAACTGGCTAGCCAGCTGACTTAACTAACTAGCTACCTAGACAGGCAGCTGGCTAGCCAGCTGACTTAACTCGCTGTCTTAACAATCTGGCAAGCTGACTTAACTAGCTGACTTAACCAGCTAGCTACCTAGCTAGCCAGCTGCCATAGCTAGCTGTCTTAAGTAACTAGCTACCTATCTAGATATCTAGCTAGCCAGCTGACTTAACTAGCTGACTTAACTTGCTAGCTACCTGACATGACTAGCTGACATATATCTAGCTTCCTATATAGCTAGCTGACTTAACTAGCTAAAATAACTAGCTAGATATATGACTAGACATCTGAGATAACTAACTTTTTGACTAACTAGCCAGCTGGATAGCCAACTGA
>NW_007049465.1:0-463 GCF_000164805.1 Carlito syrichta
CAGGTTGTTTTGACTGATAGTAAAATCACAACTCCTGCCTACCATTGTGATCCATTTGCCTGGAAATTCATTTTCCATCCTTTAACTTTGAGTCTGAGATTAGTTTCCTGGATGCAGCAAATAATTGGGTCATGGTTTCTTATCCAGTTGGCCAATCTGTGTCTTTTCAGTGGTGTATTTAGTCAATTCACATTCAGGCTGATTATTGAAATGTGATTGTTTATCCCTGTCATGAGGTTCTTATACTGTTTTTTTTCTTTGTTTGTTTGTTTTCTTTTAGTTCTGGGGTTGGTGTATGTGTGTGTTTTCAAGTGTGTGTGTGTGTATTCTCTGTTGATTCTGTGCTCTGCTTTTCTCTTGGGAAGTGGGTGATCATTCTTTCTTTTTTTGTTTCTTTCTTCTATGCTTAATACCTTTTTAAGCATCTCCTGTAGAGCTGGTCTGGAAGCTGCATAATCTTTTA
>NW_007049466.1:0-316 GCF_000164805.1 Carlito syrichta
TCAAAATGCATTTAGAATATATGCGTAGATCCTTCAAAGTAGACCAAAGAGAAAACCTGGGTCGCAAGGTTGAATGAGAAAAGAAATGTGATGTGATGCTAGACTGAAAATCACAGTCCTGCCCTATATTTTCTGAGACTGGCTCGGGAATTGCAGTAAAGGCCACCTCCTGGGTGTGCAAGAGCTCATTATGTTACGACCCGGTGCTAAGTACTCAAAGGAGTATAGGTCAAAAAAAAAAAAAAAAAAAAAAAAAAAAAAAAAAAAAAAAAAAAAAAAAAAAAAAAAAAAAAAAAAAAAAAAAAAAAAAAAAAAA
>NW_007049467.1:0-3925 GCF_000164805.1 Carlito syrichta
TAGATAGCTGACTTAGTTACTGACTTAACTTGGCAAACGAGAGAGCTAGCTGATTTAACGATTTTGTTAATGAGTTAACTAACTGTTTTAACTAGTTGGTAAATGAGTTAACAAGCTGACTTAACTAGCTGGTTAATGTGTTAGCTAGGTGAATTAACTTGTGGGTTCACAAGTCAGCCAACTACATATATTGTTTATCACGTTGGCTGCCTACTTGGTTGACTTGTTAGCTGTCTTAACAACTCAGCCAACTAGTCGACCGACTAGTAAGCTGGGTTAACAAGTTGACTGATGAGTTGGCACTCCAGTTAGAAATTTTAACTACATTCCTGCTTGTTTGCTGAATTAACTAGTCGACCAACTAGTTGGCTGAGAAGTTAACTGACCTAATTACTTGGCCGACTAGTTAGCTGTGCTAACTTGTCTGCTGACAAGTTTGTCGACTAGTCAGACGATTTTTTAGCTCACTTTACTATAGGAATGGTTAGATGGCAGACAGATTACCTGACTTAACTAGTCGACCAGCGTGTGAGCCAACAGGTGAGTGGACTTAGCTAGTTGGGGTGTGAGAGAACTGACTGGTCAGCTGATTTAACATGTCGGCCAGCGATTGAGCCGACTGGTAAGCTGACATAAGTAGTCAGACAGCGAGTGATTCAACTGGTCAGCTGACTTAACTAACCTGCCGATTGAGTGAGCTGTCTAGCTATCAAATGATTTAAGTCAGCTAGCTGGTTGTGTCAGCTAGCTAGTTCATTAGCTAATGATTAAGTAAGATAATTAAGTCACCTAGCTAGCACTTTAGATAATGAGTAAGCTGGCTGGCTAGGTAACTAGATAGTTAAGTTAGCTAGCTAGTTAGCTGGCTAGTTGGTTAAGTTAGTTCATTAATTCAGCTTGCCATCCAGCTTGCTAGCTAATTAAGTCAGAGAGTTAAGTCAACTGACCAGCCAGCTGGGTAGCTATGTTGCTAGCTAGTTAAATCAGCTAGTGAACTCAGCTGGAGAACTAGGTAGCCAGCTAGTTAAGTCAGCTGGCTAGCTGGTTAAGTCAGTTATTTAAATCAGCTGGCTAGCCAGTGGCCTGTGATGGTAACTATCTAGTTAAGTCAGCTAGCTAGCCAACTGGCTAGCTAGTTAAGTCACCTAATTAAGTCAGCTCAGTGGCCAGTTGCTTAGCTAGATAGTTAGGTAGTTAAGTCATCTGCAAGCCAGTGGGCTATGTAGGTAGGTAGCTAGTTAAGTAATTTGTCTAGGAATTAGGCTTTCTAGTTATAAGAACTAGTTAAGTCAGCTGGCTATCCAGCTGTCTAGCTAGGTAGAGAGCTGGTTAAGTTTGATGTCTAGCCAGCTGACTACTTCATTAAGTTAGCTAGTTAAGTCAGCTGGCTAGGCTGCTGGCTAGCTAGGTAGCTAGGCAATTAAGTTGGCTGGCTCTCCAGGTGGCCAGCTAGTTAAGTCAGCTAGTTTACTCATCTGGTTAACCAGCTGGGTAGCTAGTTAAATCAGCACGTTAATCAGTTGTCAAGCCAGCTGGTTATGTAGTTTAAAAGCTAGTTAAGTTAGATGGGCAGCCATCTGGCTCGCTAGATATTTCAGCTGACCTACCTAACTGACTTAAGTTAGAAAGCTGGGTAGCTAGTTCATTTAACCAGCTAGCTACATACCTAGCCAGAAGGCTAAACAGCTGACTTAAGTAGCTGACTTGAACAGCTAGCTTCCTTGTTAGCAAACTGACTTATCTAGCTAGGTGCCTAACTAGCCAGCTGGCTAGACAGCTGACTAAACTTGCTAACTTAACCAGCTAGACAGTTGGCTAGCCAGCTGACATAACGCACTGACAACACTAGCTAGCCAGATAGCTATCTAGCTGACTTAACCAGCTAGCTACCTACCTTGTCAGCTGGCTTTCCAGTTCTCTTAACTAGCTGAATTAACCAGATAGCCAACTGATTAGCCAACTGACTTAACTAGCTCACTGCCTAGTAAGCCAGCTGGCTACCCAGCTGACATAACTAGCTGACTTAACTAGTTAGCTACCTAACTATCCAGCTGACTTTAGTAGTTAGCTAACTAGCTAGCTGCATAGATAGCCAGCTGACTTAAATAGTTGACTGCCAGCTAGCTAGCTGACTTAACCAGCTAGATTACTAGTTAGCTTACTCATTATCTAAAGTGCTAGCTAGGTGACTTAATTATCTTACTTAATCATTAGCTAATGAGCTAGCTAGCTGACTCAACCAACTAGCTGACTTAAATCACTTGATAGCTAGGCAGCTCACTCAACGGCAGGTTAGTTAAGTCAGCTGACCAGTTGAATCACTCGCTGTCTGACTACTTATGTCAGCTTACCAGTTGGCTCAATCGCTGGCCGACATGTTAAGTCAGCTGACCAGTCAGCTCTCTCACACCCCAACTAGCTAAGTCCACTCACCTGTTGGCTCACACGCTGGCCGACTAGTTAAGTCAGGTAATCTGTCTGCCATCTAACCATCCATATAGTAAAGTGAGCTAAAAAATCGTCTGACTAGTCGACAAACTTGTCAGCAGACAAGTTATCACAGCTAACTAGTCGACCAAGTAATTAGGTCAGTTAACTTCTCGGCCAACTAGTTGGTCGACTAGTTAATTCAGCAAACGAGCAGGAAAGTAGTTAAAATTTCTAACTGGAGTGCCAACTCGTCAGTCAACTTGTTAACCCAGCTTACTAGTCGGTCAACTAGTTGGCTGAGTTGTTAAGACAGCTAACAAGTCAGCCAAGTAGGCAGCCAACGTGATAAACAATATTTGTAGTTGGCGGACTTGTGAACCCACAAGTTAATTCACCTAGCTAACACATTAACCAGCTAGTTAAGTCAGCTTGTTAACTCATTTACCAACTAGTTAAAACAGTTAGTTAACTCATTAACAAAATCGTTAAATCAGCTAGCTCTCTCGTTTGCAAAGTTAAGTCAGTAACTAAGTCAGCTATCTAACCAGCTAGCTAGCTAAATAAGCTAGCTACGTCAGCTAGCTCACTAGTTAGCGAACTATTTAAGTCACCTACTTAAGTCTGCTACATAACTAGTGAGATAATTATTAAAGAAGTTAGTTATTCAGCTAGTTATATAGTTAGTTAACTATTTAATTCAGGTAGTTGTCAGCTAGCCAACTTGTTAAGTCGACCAGTTAAGTCAGCTAGCTGAGTAGTTAAGTCAGATAGTTAAGTCATTTTTCTAATTTAGTCAGATAGTTAAGACTGTTAACTATCTAGTTAGCTACTGGGTTAAGTCAGAAGGTCGAGTGAGGTTGTTAGCTAGTTAACTAACGTGTTAAGCCAGCTGGTTAAGTCAGCTAGCTAGCTAGTTAGCAAATAGGTTGTGTCAGTTGGTTGATTAGGCAAGCTATTAGTTAGCTAACGAGTTAAGTCAGCTGCTTGAGTCAGCTAGCTAGGTCTTTAGATAACGAGTTAAGTCAGATGATTAAGTCAGCTACCTAGCACATTAGATAATGAGTAAGCTTACTAGTTAGCTAGCTGGTTAAGTCAGCAAGCTAGCTAGGCCGCTAAATATTGAAGTCAGCTTGTTAACTAGGTAGCTAGCTGGTTAGATAACTATTTAACTCAGCTGGCTAGCTAGTTAGTTAGTGAACTATATAAGTGAGCTGGCCAGGTAGGTAGCTAACTAGTTAACTCACCTAGTTAAGTCTGCTGGCTAGCCAGAACGCTAGATAGGTATCAAGCTAGTTAAGTCAGTTGGGTAGCCAGTTGGCTAGCTGTTTAATTCAGCTAGTTAAGAGAACTGGCTAGTCAACTAGCAATGTATATAGCTAGCTAGTTAAGTCAGCTAGATAGCTACCTGGCTAGATAGTGATGTCAGTGTGTTAAGTCACCTGGCTAGCGAACTGTCTAGCTGGTTAAGTCATCTAATTTAGTCAGCTGCATATCC
>NW_007049468.1:0-303 GCF_000164805.1 Carlito syrichta
AAATGGAATGGAATAGAGAGGAATGGAATGGAAGGGGACGAAAAAGAAATGAGAGGATTGCAATGTAATAGAATGGAGAAGAATGGATTATAGTTTAATGTAACAGAATGGAATAGAGTGGAATAGAGAGGAATTGAATGGAATAAATAGAATTGAGGGAAATGTAATAGAATGGAGAGGAGTGGTATGGAATGGAGTGGAATGCAATGGAATTGAGAGGAATGGAATGCAATAGAGTGAAAGGAAATGGAATGGAGTGGAGTGGAATGGAATGGAATTGAGAGGAATGAAATGGAGAGGAAA
>NW_007049469.1:0-387 GCF_000164805.1 Carlito syrichta
AGTGGGAAGAAATGGAAAAGAATAGAATGGAATGCAATAGAATGGAGTGGAATGCTATTAGCAGGAATAGAGAGTAGAGAAATGGAAAGGAATGAAATGGAAGGGAAAGGAATGGAAAGGACAAAAATGGAATGGAATTGAATGGATTGTTATAGAATGGAATGGAAAGGCATGGAATGGAATAAAATGGAATGGAGAGGAATGGAATGGAGAGGAATGTATTGGAATGGAATGGAATGGAATGAAATGGAACGTATCGTAATAGAAGGGAATGGAATGGAGGGTAATGGAACAGAAGGGAATGGAATTGAAAGGAATGGAAAGAAGAGAATGATATAGGATGGAACAGTATTAAGAAGAATGGAATGGAATAGAATGGAATGGAGA
>NW_007049470.1:0-340 GCF_000164805.1 Carlito syrichta
ATAGAATCTAGTTCCATCCAGATTGCTGCAAAATTCATGATTTTGTTCTTTTTTATGGCTGCATAGTATTCCATCATGTATATGTACTACATTTTTATAAATCCAGTCCTCTTTTAATGGACAGCATGGTTGGTTTCAGGTTCTTGCTATTGTGAACAATGCTGTGATAAACATTTGTCTGCAGGTATCCTTTTGACAGAGTGATTTGAGTTCTTCAGGGTATATTCCCAATAGGGAGATTACAGGGTCATAAGGGAGGTTGATGTTTAGAGCTTTTAGGAATCGCCACACTGCTTTCCACAGAGGATGCACTAGTTTATACTCCCACCAACAGTGTAGA
>NW_007049471.1:0-562 GCF_000164805.1 Carlito syrichta
TAGAAAATGCAGAAGACACCCTTATGAAAATTGGAACTGGCAACCAATTCCTGATCAAAACCCTAAGTGCCCATACCATAAGAAATAAGACAGACATGTGGGACCTTATCAAACTGACAAGCTTCTGCAAAGCAAAATAAACCATCAAGAGAGCAGGGAAACAGCCCACAGAATGGGGAAAAAGTATTTGCCAACTCTATATCTGACAAAGGCCTAACATCTAGGATCTACAAAGAACTCAAACGCTCCAAAAGGAAAAAAACCAGCCCCATTGAAAAGAGGGCAAAAGACATGAATAGACACGTCTAAAAAGAAGATATACAGGCAGACAGGCAGAATTGTACCCCACATCTTTATAATTAAAAAGCAGACACATGAAACAGCTCTCAGCCTCACTCATCATCAGAGAAATGCAAATCAAAACCACATTGAGATACCCTCTAATCCCGGTAAGAATGGCCATCATTAATAAAGCAAACAACAACAGATGCTGGTGAAGATGCAGAGAAAAAGGAACGCTTCTACACTGCTGGTGGGAATGCAAACTAGTGCAACCTTTTTG
>NW_007049472.1:0-354 GCF_000164805.1 Carlito syrichta
TCTCACTCTGTCACCCAGACTGGAGTGCAGTGGCTGCTCCCGGCCACCGCAGCCTCCTCCAGCAATCCTTCTGCCTCAGTCTTCCGAGTAGCCGGAATTACAGGCATGCACTACCACACCCGGTCTCGAACCTGCAGGTTCAAGCAATCCACTCACCTCAGCCTCCCAAAGGTGCAGGATTACAGACTGAGCCACTGAGCTGGCTGTAATGTTTCTCTGGCAACTAAGGGACTGAATAAACTGTTCTTGTTTTCAAATGCTAAAAGCCAGGTTAGTTGAAAGTAAATCTGTTTGTAAAGGTTTAGGCCTTGCCTAAGATCGTAATCAACTGCTTGTCCCTGTAAAACTGTTGGG
>NW_007049473.1:0-371 GCF_000164805.1 Carlito syrichta
TGGAAGGCTAAGGCGGAAGGATCGCCGGAGCCCAGCAGGTTGAGGCTGCAGTGGCCGGGAACGGCCACTGCACTCTAGTCTGGGTGACAGAATGAGACTCCAACTCAACAAAAAAAAAAGGACTCAACCACAAGCAGCCAGCAGCCATTTCCTTGCTAGACTCGGTTGTGGCTATGTGCTCTTTGAGCTATGGCTTTCGCCATGCTTCCTGGCTTTGGCCCCCTCCCCCACCTTGGGGAGGTGAATCTTCTCTCTCTCTTCTCTTTCTCTCTCTATTTTACTTCTTATTTGTTTGTTTGTTTATTTGTTTGTTTTGAGTTGGAGTCTCACTCCATGGCCCAGACTGGAGTGCAGTGGCCGCTCCCGGCCAC
>NW_007049474.1:0-346 GCF_000164805.1 Carlito syrichta
AACCTAGGAATTATGTGATTGGCAAGGATGGACCCTACAGTTGCTGCTCGTTTGTTTGTGTGGGGTATGCCTCTACCCGTCCTGAAAAGGTGTCAACCAAGATGAGGAGGTATTTGATGTTGCGAACCGAGGGCATGACAGTAAAGTCAACCTGCCAGTCCGTACCCGGAAACTGACCCCGGGCCTGATGTGTGGGAAAGTTTCCCGGTTTTAAGGGGGTATGGGGATTAGTTCGCTGGCAGATAGAACATTGAGAGGTAATGGTTTTTATAAGCTTTATATGGTGGGGGGTCGAGGGTGAAGAAGTTTTTTAGGAAAGACATTAGAGCAGAGGAATTGGTATGGA
>NW_007049475.1:0-672 GCF_000164805.1 Carlito syrichta
CTGCCTGGGCAGCGAGACCTCATCTCTACAATAAATCAAAAAATTAGCCGGGCACGGTAGTGCGCGCCTGTAATTCCGGCTATTTGGAAGGCTGAGGCGGAAGGATCGCTGGAGTCCAGCAGGTTGAGGCTGCGGTAGCCGGGAGCGGCCACTGCACCCCAGTCTGGGTGACAGAGTGAGTCTCCAACTCAAAAAAAACCAAACAGCTTATATAATAAAAATATGAATAAAGAAAATAGGCCAGGCACAGTGGCTCATGCTAGTAATCTCAGCACTTTAGGAGGCCAAGGCAGGCACATTGCTTGAGCCCAAGAGTTTCAGATCAGCCTGGGCAACATAGCGAGACCTTTCTCTACAAAAAAATTTTTTAAATGAGCTGAAATAGTGACACTTGCCTGTAGTCCCAGTTACTCAGGAGGCTGAGGTGAGAGAATCACTTGAGTCCAGGAGGTTGGGGCTGGGGTGAGCCATGATTGTGCCAGTGCACTTCAACCTGGGTGACAGAGTGAGACTTTGACTTAAAAGAAAGAGTCTGGGCACGGTAGTTCATGCCAGCATTTTGGGAGGCTAAGGTGAGAGGATTGCCTGAGCCCAGGGATTTGAGATCAGCCTGCCCAATAAGGTGACACCTCATCTGTGCAATAAATTTAATTTGTTTGTTTTTTTGAGTTG
>NW_007049476.1:0-304 GCF_000164805.1 Carlito syrichta
CTAGCCAGCTGGCTAAATTGTTATGTCAGCTAGTTGAGTGAGCTGGTTAGCCAGCTGTCTAGCTCGTTAAGTAAGCTAATTAATTCAAGTGGCTAGCCAACTGGCTAGCTAGGTCACTCGCTAGTTTAGTCAGCTGACTAGCCATCTGGATACCTGGTTAAGTCAGCTGGTTAAGTCAGCTGGCTAGCCACCTGGCTAGATAAGTAACTAGCTAATTAAGTCAGTTCATTAGACGGATGCCTACCTACTAAAGTCAGTGAGTTAAGTGAGCTGGCTAGCCAGGTGGCTAGCCAGCTGACTTAAC
>NW_007049477.1:0-1301 GCF_000164805.1 Carlito syrichta
ACGGGTGTGGTAGCGCATGCCTGTAATTCTGGCTACTTGGACGGCTGAGGCAGAAGGATCATCGGAGCCCAGCAGGTCGAGGCTGCAGTGGCCGGGAGCGGCCACTGCACTCCAGTCTGGGCGACAGAGTGAGACTCCAACTCAAAAAAAAAAAAATAACTTCTTAAGGGAAAAAATATAAAATGCATAAATTTCAAAAGATGAATTACTTCCATACTCTTTGCTCTCTGTCTTTGAGTGTCCAAAGATAAAGAGTTTCACGGTATGTTTTCAATGATTCAGCTTTTGCAAACATATACAAATAGGTTCCTCATTAGCAGTCCTGTTTTGGCAATTAATAGCAAGCAATATGCTTGAATTAGAGGTTTAATTTCCACTTGAATGAAGTTTCTCCTCTTCTTGGAAACAAAGCCATTTGCAGAGATCTGGAAATCATGAGTTTTCTAAGTGGAAGGAGATGCTGTTCTGGTTCACCTAAAAATATCCGTTCAGATTGGTGTTTTATAGTAACATTTCAAGACCCAGTATATGTTATTGATGACAATGGGGTCAGGGTTGCCTTAGTTAGGTGAGTTTGCATAGGGGTAATAGCTATGTCAAGCCAGCATGGGGTTGATCTGGGTCACGTCCCGCACCACATCCCTAGGGATGTGGCCAGTCCACTTGGAGAGCGCTTCCAAGTTCACAGGCTTGATGACCTGACTTGATGACCTGTCTTAGACAGAGAGACACCACCAAGCTTGCCAATGTGGTCCTCGTGGTGCAAAACAGTATCACTCTAGGCGATGCCCAGGAAGTGAAGGATGAGCTTGAGGAGGTGCCGCAGGTGCAACACCAGCTGCTTGTAGTACAGGGGCAGACACTTGTCTCTGCCCACCTCCATGCACCGTGCATACATAACCTCGATGGTTTGTTCTACTTGAGGCAGTCGTGGTAGTTGCTGAGATTGAAGCCAGTGATGGTAACCTTGTATATGATCATGGAGTGCACGGAGGCCCGGCCATCTTGTACCATGAGCAGGAACTTGGAGTTGGGGAACAGGCACGACAGGTACACAGAGGACTTGAGCGTGAAGGGGTCCTTGTTGCAGAGCACACGGGCCAATTAGCCATGCTTGGCAATAACCTCCAGGATGAAGGCTTGTATGGTGGGTCCAGCACCTCGTCCATCACACCCACCTCGTCCAGCCTCAGCTTTTCGCAGCCAGACTTGGACCAGGCCTAGCATGTGGCCAGCACGCACAGAATTATGCGCATCTCCTCACTGCAGTTCTCCTCGGAGTGGGCGTCCAGCATGGCTTC
>NW_007049477.1:2559-4082 GCF_000164805.1 Carlito syrichta
TTATGGTCCTCTCAGCCAAGGCTCATTTTGATAATTTTAAATAACACTCAGCAAAGAAAAATTACATGCAATAAAATTAGTACAAATTTAGAACTAAATTAAGACAAATCTAATAAAACATCAAAGCTTATCATAGCAGCTTAGGACATTCTTAAAGGAAAATCTATAGATCCAAAGACTCATATTAGAAAAGAAAAAAAATGTGCAAATTATTAGCAGTATTTCTTTCAAGAAATTAAAAGCCGGGCTCGGTGGCTCAGTCTGTAATCCTGCGCCTTTGAGAGGCTGAGGTGAGTGGATTGCCTGAGCCCGTGGGTTCAAGACCCGCCTGGGCAGGCAAGACCTCATCTCTATAAAAAATCAAAAAATTAGCCGGGCGTGGTAGCTTGCGCCTGTAATTCCGGCTACTCGAAAGGCTGAGGCAGAAGGATCGCTGGAGCCCAGCAGTTCGAGGCTGCGGTGGCCGGGAGTGGCCACTGCACTCCAATCTGGGCAACAGAGTGAGACTCCAACTCAAAAAAACAAAAAATAAATTAGAAAAGTGAAAAGGAAATCTAGATAAAGTAATAGTAATAAATATGCTAAACAAAGTTAGCAAAGCATGCAATAGCAAATAAAGTAAGAGAATGCTGTGAATATTTTATGTAAGTAAATTTAAAAACATAGATAAAAATTAATCTTATAAAAAATATTTTCAAAAATGTAAGATGAAATAGTAAATCTGAATAGTAACAACTAAAGTTTTGTTACCTTAAATTCCAAGGTTTTAGATGGAAACTTCAGCAAACATTTAAGAAACAAATGCTCCCTATCTCATACAGCCTGTTCTAGTACTAAAAAAGTTAGAATACTCCGAGTTAGGCAAGTAATGTAATTATGTAATTTTGACAACAAAACCAGAAAAGGACAGTATGAGGAAGAAACATTATCAACTAATCTCAAAGTAATAAAGCAATGATAACTTTTTGTAATAGATGATAACAAATCAGTGGCAATATACACCATAGTTAAGATTTTTCTTTTTTTTTATAAATATATAGGGTACAATTCAGGGTTAGGTATACAAACGTTGATTATGCAGTTACCCTTGCTAATGAGGTAAGGATTTTTCAAATAATATGTGTTCTGAAATCAGTAAAGTTTATTACAAACAAAAAATCATGAAAAAACTGGTTTTATATCACAAATGTTAGTATATTTTACTTTAAAAAAATCTATATTTTCCCACATTAGGAGCTTTACAAGGGAAAGTCATGTCATATTTTAAGTAGTTGATTAAAAACAGCTGATAAAATTTAATCTCTATTATAATTAAATAATGTTTATTAAGCCAGGAATAGAACTTTTCATAACTGATAAATAATATCTGAAGATAGTATGTATAAACTCTTCAGCCCACTCAGAATTAAATTATACTTCTACCATATTACTTTGGAAAAATTATTTAACATTGTTGTGCCAAAAATCTTTCACTCAGAAGTACATGATTTTATATATAAATTACTTTGAAATGTGTCAAATAA
>NW_007049478.1:0-464 GCF_000164805.1 Carlito syrichta
ATTGCACTCCAGTCTGGGTGACAGAGTGAGACTCCAACTCAAAAAAAAAAAAAGAATTTGTATGTCTATATTTGTGAAGGATATTGAAATAGGGAGTCTGTGGGCATTTTTACCAGACAGAAACAGATTGTTTTGTTTTTGTAATTTCTTTGCCTCATTTGGTATCATGTTAATATTGGTCTCATAACCTGACTTGGAACATGTTCCCTCTTTTCTCTTTTCTGAAGGAGTTTATGTAGAATTGCTGCTAATTCTTCTTTAAATGTTTAGTATGATTCTCCAGTAGAACCATTTTGTTGTAGAGATATCTTTTACAGAAGTTTTTAAATTATAAATTCAATTTCTTCAATGCTTATATGTCTATGCAGATTAATTTATTTCATCTTGGTTGAATTTTGGCAGCTTGTGGTTTTCAAGGAATTGTTCCAATTTTTCTAGGTTGTTGAATTAATGAGCATAAAACC
>NW_007049479.1:0-598 GCF_000164805.1 Carlito syrichta
TCAAGTAGTTAAGTCAGCTGGTTAACTTGTTAAGTCAGTTCATTAGGTCAGCTGGCTAGCCAGCTGCCTAGCATGGTAACTAGCTAGTTAATTCGGATGGCTAGCCAGCTGTCTAGCTAGTTAAGTCACCTAGTTAATTCAGTTTGCTGGCCGGCATGTTAAGGTAGTTAGGTAGTAAGTCAGCTGGCTATCCAGTGGGCTATTTATGTAGGTAGTTAGTTAAATCAGCTGGCTCTACATCGGCATCTAGTTATGTCAGCTAGTTAAGTCAGCTTGCTATCCAGCTGTCTAGCTAGGTAGCTGGCTAGTTAAATCTGCTGGCTAGCCAGCTGTCTACTTCGTTAAGTCAGCTAGTTAAGTCAGCTGGTCAGCCTGCTGGCTAGCTTGGTAGCTATGCAACTAAGTCAGCTGACTAGCCAGCTGGCTGGCTAGTTAAGTCAGCTAGTTAAGTCACCTGGCTAAGCAGCTTGCTAGCTAGGTAGCTAGCTAGTTATGTCTGCTGTCTAGCCAACTGGTTAGCTAGTTAAGTCACCTAGTTGTCAGCTGACTAGCCAGCTTGCTAGCTAGGTAGCTTGCTAGTTAAGTCAGCTGGTTAGAC
>NW_007049480.1:0-314 GCF_000164805.1 Carlito syrichta
ACCAGTTACTGTGGCACCCATCACCGATGTAGGCCAGTCACTGGGGAGCCCATTACAGAGATGGGCCAGTCACTGGGGCACCAATCATACAGGAAGCCCTGTCACTGAGGCACCCATCACAGAAGAGAATCTGTCATAGTGGCACAGATCACATGAGGCACCCATCACAGAAGAGAATCTGTCATAGTGGCACAGATCACAGTGGGGACACAAGCACTGAGGCATCCAAAACAGTGTAGACACATTGCAACAGTCATGACACAGGAGGGCCATTCACAGGGTCAGCTATCACAGAGGGGCACAGTCACTGGGAC
>NW_007049481.1:0-457 GCF_000164805.1 Carlito syrichta
TGCAAGCTGGCTTGCCAGCTGACTTAACTAGCTGACTTAAGCTAGCCAGCTGGCTAGCCAACTGAATTAACTGGCTACTTACCTAGCCAGCAGGCTGGTTAACCTGCTGTCTTAACTAGCTGAATTAACCAGCTAGTGTGCTGGCTAGTCAGCTGACTTAACTAGCTAGGTGCATAGATAGCCAGTTGGTATTCCGTTTGACATAACTAGCTGACTTAACCATTTTGCCAGCTGGCTAGGCAGTTGACTCAACTAGCACACTTAACTAGTTAGCCAGCTGGCTATCCAGCGGAATTAACTAGTGGACAACACTAGCTAGCCAGGTGGCTAGAGAGCTGACTTAACTAGCCGACTTACCTAGCTAGCCTTCTGGCTAGCCAGCAGACTTAACTAGCTACCTAGCTAGCCAGCAGGCTTGCCTGCTGACATAACTAGTGGACTGAACCAGCTAGCCAGC
>NW_007049482.1:0-344 GCF_000164805.1 Carlito syrichta
AGGTCTGGGAGGGGCTAAATGTCGTGAAGACGGGCCGCGTGATGCTTGGGGAGACCAACCCAGCGGACTGTAAGCCAGGCACCATTCGTGGGGACTTCTCCATTCAGATTGGCAGGCAAGTCCTGGGGGGCAGGGGTGGGTGAATGACTTTTACTCAACACTTTTGTGCAGTGGCATGTCCACAGCCACCGCAGCCTTGACCTGCTGGGCTCAGGTGATCCTTCCGCCTCAGCCTTCTAAGTAACCGGAACTACAGGTGTGTGTCACCATGCCCGGTTAATTTTTTTTTGACTTATTGTAGAGACAAGGTCTCGCCAAGTTGCCCAGGCTGGTCTCGAACCCGT
>NW_007049483.1:0-332 GCF_000164805.1 Carlito syrichta
CCTGCCAGCTGGATCCACTCTTCCCTACACATTTTTGCCAAATAAATATAGCTGGATGTTCTTATGCCCCCAAAAGGAAACACTGACTCTTGGTGTCAGACCAGGAAAACATGTATTATTTTCCTAGGTGTTGAAAGATTCAGCAAAAGACAAAAGAGATTTGGAAAATGCTATATACGAGTTTCATCCTGCCAGCTGGATCCACTCTTCCCTACACATTTTTGCCAAATAAATATAGCTGGATGTTCTTATGCCCCCAAAAGGAAACACTGACTCTTGGTGTCAGACCAGGAAAACATGTATTATTTTCCTAGGTGTTGAAAGATTCAGCA
>NW_007049484.1:0-470 GCF_000164805.1 Carlito syrichta
GCACTCCAGTCTGGGCGACTGAGTGAGACTCCAACTAAAAAAAAAAAAAAAAGAAAAAAGTAAATTATGTGTAGGTGAGGTTTGGACTTCTAACGGGCCCTCACCCCCCTGATAGTAGACCTGGTACCCAGCATATTGCTGTGTGCCCCTTATCCCTCTTCCTTGTTCTTTTCTTTGATGAAGACACATGTCTAGGGAAATGGGGTGGCAGCGAGCAGTTTCTTTCTTTCCTTTTTTTTTTGGACTTGGAGTCTCACTGTTGCTCAGGCTGGAGTGCAGTGGCATGCTCACAGCTGCCCAGCTTTGACCTGTTAGGCTCAGGTGATCCTTCTGCCTCAGCCTTCCAAGTAGCTGGAACTACAGGTGTACGCTGTCATGCCCACCGATTTTTTAAATTTATTGTGGAGATGAGGTCTCACCAAGTTGCCCAGGCTGGTCTTCTCACCTTGGGCTCCCAAAGTGCTGGAATT
>NW_007049485.1:0-393 GCF_000164805.1 Carlito syrichta
GTCAGCAAACTGACTAGCCAGCTCACTTAACTAGCTAGCTACCTACCTAGCCAGCAGCAAACTTGCTGACTTAACTAGCTGAATTGAACAGTTAGCCTGCTGACTTGCAAGCTGACTTATCTAGCTAGCTACCTACCTAGCCAGCTGGCTAGACAACTGACTAAACTAGCTGACTTAATGAGCTTCCCACTTGGTTAGCCAGCTGACTTAACGAGCTACCCACTTGGCTAGCCAGCTGACAACTCACTGACATGACTAGCTAGCGAGGTAGCTATCTAGTTGACTTAACTAGCTAGCTAAGTATGATGGCAGTTGGCTTGCCAGCTCTCTTAACTAAGTGAATTAACCAGCTGGCCAGCTGGCTAGCCAACTGACTTAACTGGCTCACTACCT
>NW_007049486.1:0-358 GCF_000164805.1 Carlito syrichta
GCGGGTTCGAGACCTGCCTGGGCAACTTGGCGAAACCTCATCTCTATAATAAATCAAAAAATCAGCCAGGCGTGGTAGCGTGTGCCTGTAATTCCGGCTACTTGGAAGGCTGAGGAGGAAGGATCACGGGAGCCCTGGGTCACAGAGTGAAACTCCAATTCAAAAATAATAATAATAACCATAACAAGCGCCTCCTGACCATGGTCCCATGTTAAAGGTGAAGAAACTGAGGCCCAGAGAGGGTCAGTACTTTGCTCAAGATCACACAACTGGGAGGAGACAGCAAATCAGGTCAGGAAGCTGAGGCGAGGGCTTGGGGACCCAGCAGCAGACACAGAGACATGGCTGCAAGAGCAAG
>NW_007049487.1:0-3363 GCF_000164805.1 Carlito syrichta
TACAATAAATCAAAAAATCAGCCAGCGTGGTAGCGCATGCCTGTAATTCCGGCTACTGGGAAGGCTGAGGGGGAAGGATTGCCGGAGCCCAGCAGGTCGAGGCTGCGGTGGCTGGAAGCGGCCACTGCACTCCAGTCTGGGCGACAGAGTGAGACTCCAACTCAAAAAAAAAAAAAAAAAAAAAAAAAAAATTCTAATCAGCCGAGCTCAGTGACTCAGCCTGTAATCCCAGGATTTTGGGAGGCCTAGGCGAGTGAATCGCCTGAGCCCGCCGGTTCGAGACCCACCCGGACAACTTGACAAGACCTCGTCTCTACAATAAATCAAAAACTAGCTGGGCGTGGTAGCGCACGACTGTAGTTCCAGCTACTTGGAAGGCTGAGGCTGAAGGATCGCTGGGGCCCAGCAGGTCGAGGCTGCGGTGGCCGGGAGCAGCCATTGCACTCCAGTCTGGCGACAGAGTGAGATTCCAACTCAAAAAAAAAAAAAAAAAGAAAAAAATAAATAAATAAAAAGATGAAAAGATCCCCACTGACCCTGTATATTTTAGTTAAATAGCATGAACTCTAACTGCTAAGAGAGTATTAGGACAAATATCACTATGCCAGGTATCTTAGTTTAATTTGATTACTTCAGGGAATCTAAGAAAAGCAGGAATGTTGTTTGTCCTTACCTGAACCAATATTTTCATGATACTCAATATCTCTTGTGCTTGGACTCAATATTCCTCTTCTACATTTCCAAACTCTTAAAACTGTGCTGTCTTAAAATCTGAGAAATCACCTACAATTTTCTAATATTTTCAATCTTTATTCTGAATGTGTGCTTCATTTCTTTTGTCTTATCTGTCAACTGAACACTATTTCTTTTTCAACCCTTCAAAGTAGAAGTTGTTTTTCTTCATCCCTGCCATATGTATATTTCAGGTTATTCCATATACTTTTATACTACTTATGTCCCCTTTATACTATTTTCCTTTCCAAAATATTTTTCTTCCCTATACTTTACCAACACAGATATCTTGGATCTGGAAGAGATGTCAGATTTCTTACATGACCTTCTTCACTTCTCTTGTCCTATGCCAAACTTTTGGATTTAATGTCCCAGTCACTCAGTGAACAGCAAAGTGGTTGGTAGGTGATAACTTACACTGTGGCTGAGCTTCATTGACACACTGATCTGTTACAACAATCCACACATTTGTTGAGAAGGTGTTTAGTTACAGCTGGTTTCTTCTTAGTTCGATATATGACCCAACGTTTATCACTCTATCTGAAAATGGAAAGCTGTGAGTCTCTTTACTCCTATGAGAGCAACATCTTATTTCTAAATTCAGTTCATTTAGGTTTCTTTGTATCCTCTGCCCCAAGATTTTTCTTTAGTCCAGAATTTTGTAGGTTATTCAACTGATTTTAATTTTTAAATTGGGAATGATTATTTCTTCAAATTTTACACCGTCACCAGAGGTCAAGGTTTCTGTTCTTCGACCTTCATACCTCCATTTTGCTTACTCATGTCCAATATCTTATTATTGATAACTGCAATTCTTTCTTTAAAACAGATTTTAACAATTCATTGTGAATTGTTAACAAATACAGCTAATTATCATTAATTATCAATAAGTAATTAGTTATAATCAAAGCAAATTTTAAAATATTACATACAGAGATGGAGCTAAAGTTTTATAACAACTAAAAAGGATATGAGTTAACATTATGTACAAGATACTTAATGGATATATAACAAATATAATGAATAAAACTGCCTCTAACAAAATTTTCATTTCACCCACAAGTTCTCTAACCATCATTCCTCTCCTTACACTTCAGCTGCTTTTGCAATTCCATACTCATAACTATTTCAACTCATTAGTTGCTTCACATCCTCCCCTCTATCACAGTTTTTAAAAACTCAGGGTCTTTTTCAAGTCTTGAGTGTGATTTGCCATTTCATTGATTTTGTTGCCATCTGTATCAACTCAAATTGCTTCTTTCCTTTCATTTTAGTGACTTTTTATTATTTTTAATTTTTTTTATTTTTTAATTTTTTTTTAGTTGGAATCTCACTCTGTCGCCCAGACTGGAGTGCAGTGGCCGCTCCCGGCCACTGCAGCCTAGACCTGCTGGGCTCCAGCGATCCTTCCGCCTCAACCTTCCAAGTAGCCGGAATTACAGGCATGTGCTACCACGCCCAGCTAATTTTTTATTTATTGTAGAGATGAGGTCTCGCTGCCCAGGTGGGTCTCGAGCCCACGGGCTCAGGCAATCCACTCACCTCAGCCTCCCAAAGGCGTGGGATTACAGGCTGAGCCACCAAACCCGGCTTTAGTGACTTTTTAAAAAATTTTAATTTTAAAGATGTAGAGTACAATTCACAGTTAGGTATACAAATGTTCTTTATACAGGCACCCTTGTTGATTAGGTGTGCCCTGCCAGGCAAATTTCCACTACTGCCAATACTGCCTCCCCTCACCCCTGCAGTTTTCTGCTACTGTCAATTATTTTCTTATAGTATTATGATAATTGTTCAAGTTCTCTTATGAGGAATATGTGATACTCAGTTTTTTTGTTACTGTGATGGATCACTCAGTATTATAGACTCTAAGTCCATCACAGTTTCTGTGAAGTTCATAATTTTGTTCTTCTTTATGGCTGTGTAATATTCCATCGTGTATATGTACCACATGTCTTAAATCCAGTCCTCTTTCAATGGGCAGTACGGTTGGTTCCATGTTTTTGTTATTGTGAACAATGCTTCAATAAACATGTGTGTGCAGGTATCTTTTTTTGTAGAGTGATTTGAGCTTCTCTGGGTATATTCCCAGTAGGGTGATTGCAGGATTGTATGGAAGGTCGATTTTGAGATCTTTTAGGAAACACCAAACTGTTTCCACGGAAGTTGTATTAATTTACACTCCCACCAACAGTGTAGAAGTCTTCCCTTTCCCTACATTCTCTCTAAAATCTGTTGTTTTTTGAGTTATTGATGATGGCCATCCTGACTTGAGTTAGGTGGTATCTCAATGCAGTTTTAATTTGCATTTGTTTGATGACTAGTGAGGCTGAGCAGTTTTTCATGTGTCTGTTGGCTGCTCATGTGACTTTCATAATGACAATCAAGTAGCTTGAATTGCTATAGAAAAATAGCATTACCAAAACTACAAATCTCAATTGTGAATTTAACATTACACTTAATTATTCATTTTCAACACTTCTCTGGCTGGTGATTTTTATGTTAGTGACTTTAGTTATAATTTCTGTCCTTACTTTACATAATCTGTCAGCTCACTTTTCCAATTCTTACACATTTTATTTTCCTTTATTCTGGAATTCTCTTAATTCTTGGCTATTTCCCCATACTCCG
>NW_007049488.1:0-307 GCF_000164805.1 Carlito syrichta
AAAATAACAGTTGCTGGAGAGGATATGGGGAAAAGGGAACACTTCTACACTGTTGGTGGGAGTGCAAACTAGTGCCACCTCTGTGGAAAGCAGTGTGGCGCTTCCTAAAATCTCTAAATATTGACCTCCCATATGACCCTGCAATCCCCCTACTGGGGATATACCCTGAAGAACTCAAATCATTCTATCAAAATGATACCTGAACATGAAGGTTTATCGCTGCATTGTTCACAATAGCAAGAACCTAGAACCAACCATGCTGTCCATCAAAAGAGGACTGGATTAAAAAAAATGTGGTACATATACA
>NW_007049489.1:0-306 GCF_000164805.1 Carlito syrichta
ATTCCAATGCATTCCACTCCATTCCATTTCTCTCCATTCCATTGTATTCGATTCCTTTCCGCTCCTTTCCTCTCTATTCAAATCCTGTCCTATACATTCATCACCATTCCAATCCACTACCTTCTATTCCTCTCCACTACAATCATTCAATTCCATTTCTCTCCATTCCATTTCTTTCCATTCCATTCAATTCCATTTATCTTCATTCCATTCGATTAAATTCCTTTCCTCTCCATTCCATTCCTTTCCTCTCCATTACAGTCTATTTCGATCCACTCCTGTCCATTTCATTCCTCTCCATTCTAC
>NW_007049489.1:1928-2431 GCF_000164805.1 Carlito syrichta
ATTCTATTCCTCTCTATTCCACTTCTTTCCACTCTATCCAGTCCATTCCATTCCATTCCTTTCCATTCCATTTCACTACATTTCATTCCATTCCAGTCAGTTCTATTCCATTCTCTTCCCTTTAATTCCTCTCCATTCCATTCCTCTCTATTCCAATTCATTCCACTCCATTGCAATCCATTCCTCTACATTCCATTTCATTCCCTTTCACTCTATTCAATTCATCTCCATTCCTTTCATCTCTATTCCATTACACTCCACTCATTTCCTTTCCATTCCTTTCTTCTCCTTTCTATTGCATTCTATTACTTTTTACTCCTTTCTCTCCATTCTATTCCTCTCCATTCCATAATATTAATTTCCATTCCATTCCATGCCATTCTTCTCCATTCCTTTCCATTCCATTCTACTCTATTCCATTCCTTATAATTCCATTTCTGTCCATTCCCTTCAATTCCACTACATTCCATTCCATTCCCCTACATTCCTTTCCATTCCTTTCG
>NW_007049490.1:0-1006 GCF_000164805.1 Carlito syrichta
CACTGGGATTCCAGGAGTGGGCTGCCACGTCAGGCTTGGTTGGTTTTCAACAGAGGATTGCAGCCGGGGTTGGAGGCTCAGCCTTGTAATCCCAGGGAACTGCGTGGCCAAAACAAGCGCCTGGCCAGAGCTCACAGGCCGAGAACCACCCTCGCAATTCATTGAGACCTCGTCTATACCTTCCATCCCAAATGATTCAGGCGTGGTGGCGCCCATGTCATTCTGGCTCCTCAGAAGGATGGAGAAAGGCTCGCCAGAGACCGGGAACCCACGGGTGCAGTAGGCAGGAGCGAACCATCGCCCTCCAGACTGGGTGATGGAGATAGACTCTGACACAACAAAAAAAAAAGAAAAAAGGATAAAAAAGGAGAGCATCCATTGTGTATGGATTTACGATCATTGTGATCAGACAGAGAACAATTGGAAGGAGGTACCCAATTGGGTCTAGAGTTCCCAAAAAGAGTGGATTGGCAGATAATTGGACTGTGGATTTGGGAGGCTAAAGCAGGAGACCTCTGGAGCTTGGAGGTTTGAGACCAGCCTGGGCCACATAACGACAACTTGTCACTCCCCAGAACGCAAACACTGGTGTCTTGTGTGGTGGTACCCACGGTCCTGGCTACATGGGATGCAGTGACCTCCATACTGGGGCATTCCTTTGCATTGCCACCACCGACAGAACGTACGAGTCCAGGCCAGGCACCAGGACTCACGTCTGTCAGCCTTACATTCTGGGAGGCTGAGGCAGGGGGCTGCCTGAGCCCAGGGATTGGAGATCAGTTCGGGCTAAGTGGCATGACCTCTTCTCAGTGAGAGGTCCTCAAAATCAAGTCTGGCATGGTGGCCCCTGGAGGCCCAGCTGCTCAGGGTCCAAGGTGGGAAGACTGCCTGAGCCCCACAGGTCGAGGCCCAGGGAGCCACAATCGTGCCATTGTGCCCCAGACCAGTCAACAGAGACTAAGGTGACAAAAATGACACCTCCCATGTGGGTGATGATGGGCATCCA
>NW_007049491.1:0-319 GCF_000164805.1 Carlito syrichta
AAAAAAAAAAAAAAAAATCAGCCGGGTGTGATAGTGCATGCCTGTAATTCCAGCGACTTGGAAGGTTGAGGTGGAAGGATCATTGGAGCCCAGCATGTTGAGGCTGCAGTGGACAGGAGTGGCCATTGCACTCCACTCTGGGCGACAGAGTGAGACTCCAACTCAAAAAAAAAAGAAAAAATGATCTTAAAGCCTGAATTTCTCATGTGTTTCATATGACTGACCTGTTCACCCCTTGAATAACGTTGACTAAGTGTAATTTGTTTATTTGTTTGAGTGTATTTATTCCTTCTCATGAGATGGTTTTCCTAAAGTCCAG
>NW_007049492.1:0-2104 GCF_000164805.1 Carlito syrichta
TCAAACCTGCGGGCTCAGGCAATCCACTCACCTCAGCCTCCCAAAGCGTGGGATTACAGGCTGAGTCACCGAGTCTGGCTATTAATTTTTTTTTTTAAATTATAAAGATGTGGGGTATAATTCAGGGTTAGGTATACAAACTAAAATAATTTTTTAATAAAAGATTAATAGGCGGTTGGACTTGGTGGCTCAGCCTATAATCCCAGCACTTTGGGAGGCCAAGGCAAGTGGATTGCCTGAGCTCGTGGGTTTGAGACCAGCCTGGGCAACCTGGTGAGACCTTGTCTCTACAATAAAAAAATCAAAAATTCGCCAGGTGTGGGAGCGCATGCCTGTAGTTCCAGCTACCTGGAATGCTGAGGCAGAAGGATCACTGAAGCCCAGTAGATTGATGTTGGGGAGGCCATGAGTGTGCCATTGCACTACAGCCTGGGCAATGGAGTGAGACCCCAATTGAAAAAAAAAAAACAAAACCAAAAAGATTAATTAGCTACACACATATATACATATTTGTCCCAGAACTTTCTGTTCATGTCCTTTGCCTGTTTTACTTTAGCTGTACTTCTTTTTATAAGATAGTTTGTAAAAGCTCTTTGCAAGCCGGGCTTGGTGGCTCAGCCTGTAATCCCGCGCCTTTGGGAGGCTGAGGTGAGTGGATTGCCTGAGCCTGCGGGTTCAAGACCCGCCTGGGCAACTTGGTGAGACCTCATCTCTACAATAAATCAAAAAAAATTAGCCGGGTGTGGTAGCGTGCACCTATAGTTCCAGCTACTTGGAAGGCTGAGGCGGAAGGATCGCTGGAGCCCAGCAGGTTGAGGCTGCGGTGGCTGGGAGCGGCCAGTGCACTCAAGTCTGGGCAACAGAGTGAGACTCCATCTCAAAAAAAAAAAGCTCTTTGATTAGAGAAACCTTGTCACAGGTTTTGCAAATACTGTAAAGAATTTAAAGCAAGTGGTTTACAAAATTAAATGTTGGATTCTGCTTTCCAAAACAAATGACTAGCAATTAAAATCCTATCATATATTGCCTGTCTGAGTTTTCAAATTATGTTCAATTCTATGTTCACATAATTACAGCTTAAGGGACTGTGCTTAAGAAGCAAACCGACATGCAAGAAATATTCAACTTACCAAGTCCAATCAATGCCATTCTTGCACTTGTAAAATGGTTCTGAACAAAGTAGTGTAACTGAGGAAGTTAAAAACACTTATTAGTTTATGTTGGTATAAATAGAAAAAGTTGCAAAAACATAAAAGTGCACTTTGGCAAAAAACATACTTAGGATTAAAAACTGCAATAATGAACTTTATGGGATTAACTATTACCCCGGAATTTTATTATAAAAATTATTACTTAAAAGAACTAGAACTTAATTGTGGTCATGGTTGTACAATTCTATGACTATAGTAAAAACCACTGAATTATGTGTGCACTTTAAATAGGTAGATTTCATAGTATGTGAATTACATCTCAGTAAAACTGTTATAAAAAAAGGAATGAAAAGAAACTAGAGCCATACTGGTTTGAACTTGAAACAAATGGGACTAGGTTTATGATTTTTATTATAATGTGGCTTATGTAGTACATTAGGTTTCTTTTGTTTCTTTTACAGGTAGTAAAAAACACTGATAACATTCTTTTTTTTTGTTTTTTTTGAGTTGGAGTCTCACTCTGTCACCCAGACTGGAGTGCAATGGCCGCTCCTGGCCACCGCAGCCTCGACCTGCTGGGCTCTGGCGATCCTTCCGCCTCAGCCTTCCAAGTAGCTGGAACTACAGGCGCGCACTACCACACCCGGCTAATTTTTGATTTATCGTAGAGATGAGGTTTTGCCAAGTTGCCTACCCGCGGGCTCAGGCAATCCACTCACCTCGGCCTCCCAAAGTGCTGGGAATACAGGCTGAGCCACTGAGCCCGGCCTGATAACATTCTTTAACAGGGTAAGAGTATGACACTACACACCCCTTGCCTACTTTTAAAACCAATCTCTGCAAAGCTTTTCATCCCATAAAGTCATTGAATAAAAGTCTCAATTTCTTTTTTTTTTTGAGCTGGAGCCTCACTCTGTTGCCCAGACTGGAGTGTAGTGGCCGCTCCCGGCCAC
>NW_007049494.1:0-744 GCF_000164805.1 Carlito syrichta
CCTCAGCCTCCCAAAGGCGCGGGATTACAGGCTGAGCCACCGAGCCCGGCTGGATTATTTATTGATCAACCAAATCTACAAAATGTTTTTTTTTTTTTCAATTGGAGTCTCACTCTGTTGCCCAGGCTGGAGTGCAATGGCACACTCACGACCACCACAGCTTCAACCTACTGGGTTCAAGTGATCCTTCTGCCTCAGCCTTCCAAGTAGCTGGAACCACAGGCATGTGCCACCATGCGCGACTAATTTTTTTGATTTATTGTAGAGACGAGGTCTCACCATGTTGCTCAGGCTGGTCTCATAACCCTGAACTCAGGCAATCCTCTTGCCTCCACCTCCCAAAGTGCTGGGATTACAGGTTTGAGCCACCGCGCCTGGCTTTTCTTTTCTTTTTTTTTTTTTTTGAGATGGAGTCTCACCCTGTTGCCCAGACTGGAGTGCGGTGGCTGCTCCCAGCCACGGCAGCCTCGACCTGCTGGGCTCCGGCAATCCTTCTGCCTCAGCCTTCCAAGTAACTGGAACTACAGGCGCGCGCTACCATGCCCGGCTAATTTTTGATTTATTGTAGAGATGAGGTCTCGCCTGCCCAGGCGGGTCTCGAACCCGCGGGCTCAAGCAATACACTCACCTCAGCCTCCCAAAGGCGCGGGATTACAGGCTGAGCCACCGAGCCTGGCTCTTTTTTTTTTTTTTTAACTGGCTGCTTTACCACTGAGTTGAACATAGTTTTAGTGTAGATAAGCT
>NW_007049495.1:0-315 GCF_000164805.1 Carlito syrichta
TTGCCCCTTCAATGATACGGAAAAGGACTGGTCACTCATACGGCGAGATGCTGGCTTCCCAAAATGGAGAGACTGTGCTTATAACTCAAAGGTGGACTATCCTGTACCCGGTGAAAAAACTATATATTAGTGACTGGGGTTTTAATGGCTCTACGCTTGCCACAGCTAGAAGGCACCCGTATGAATGGGCTACATCTATATTTCAAAGTTCTCTATCCTCTAATCATTCATTACAGACTCAGCTTTATCGATTGTTTGCAGCAACAGGTCCTGTAACACTTTATTGTCCTCATTCTGGTTTTACAGACTTTTTTA
>NW_007049496.1:0-451 GCF_000164805.1 Carlito syrichta
GGATTTGAACCCATTTAGTGAGTGTTGGGCTAGGATTTGAATCCATTTAGTGAGTGTTGGTATAGGATTTGAATCCATTTAGTGAGCGTTGGGCTAGGATTTGAACCCATTAAGTGAATGTTGGCCTAGGATTTGAACCCATTTAGTGAGTATTGGGCCAGGATTTGAACCCCTTTAGTGAGTGTTGGGCTAGGATTTGAACCCCTTTAGTGAGTGTTGGGCTAGGATTTGAACCCATTTCGTGAATGTTGGCCTAGGATTTGAACCTATTTCGTGAGTGCTGGGCCAGGATTTGAACCCATTTAGTGAGTGTTGGGCTAGGATTTGAACCCATATAGTAAATGTTGGGCCAGGATTTGAACCCATTTGGTGAGTGTTGGTCTAGGATTTGAACCCATTTAGTGAGTATTGGGCCAAGATTTGAACCCCTTTAGTGAGTGTTGGGCTAGGA
>NW_007049497.1:0-1449 GCF_000164805.1 Carlito syrichta
CGCACACAAAATCCCACTGTTCATTTCCCTTCACTATCAGGAATTCCCCTGTTCACAACCCCAACTCAACCATCACATGTCAACATTACCTGTGCCCCACCTGGCTTCTTCTTCTGGTGCAACGGCACCCTTACTAAAACCTTTAAGTCATCATGTGTCCTGGTCACCCTGGTACCTCAGTTGACCCTATACACACAAGGGGAATTTGCAACAAAATACACAATAAACAAACCTACAACACTGATAGTGTCACCCCACCCCTGACAGAAATGGGCAGTCTTTCTTCCTGTAATCGCAGGAGTCTCTCTTGCCTCTGCTCTGGCAGCAGCAGGCCTAGGCAGTGGGGCTCTAGCATACAGCATTACCTCCTCCCAAGACTTAGCAAATAAACTACAACTTGCATTAGAGGCCTCAGCAACGTCCCTAGCCTCCTTACAATCCCAAATCACCTCGTTAGCCCAGGTCACCTTACAAAATAGGCGAATCTTAGATATTCTAACGACCGACAAGGGAGGCACTTGCCTCTTTCTCAGAGAGGAATGCTGTTATTACATTAACGGGACTGGCCTAGTAGAAGAAAATCTAAACGTCCTCAACCATCTAAGTGATGAATTAAAACAATGCCGCCAACAGCTAGACTCTTCTCCCTTCATCTGGTTGCAACACCCTTTTGTCACCTGGCTGGCCCCACTCCTAGACCCTGTCATTTTAATTCGCGTTTTTTGTTTAATAACCCCATGTATCTTTAAATTTCTCCAACAATGCTTAATTGAACTCTCAAATCAAAACCTCAACCTCCTATTACTCAATAGTTTTCAACCTGTCCCAGTAGAGGAGTTGACACCTCGTCCCTAAACATCAGTAACTTTTCTTTTAGATATGTTCTCTTCCAGGTTCTCTGTTTACCTCCACAGTCTACTCCAAGACAGCTGGTTACTACCGCCCTCGTGCCCACTGGAGGATTGGCCGGAACAAGTCGCCATTCTACATTTACAAAAAAACTTTCCTAAAACTCTCACCTTCAAAAATCTTCACCTTTAGCACCTATCTCTGGACTCTGTTCTGGCTGGTTCTGTGCCCTTCCACCACCATTCCCCACAATGCCCCCCGGCCAGCAGGAAGCAGCCAGAAAGAATAACGTCACCCCTCTCCCAAATAAACAGAAAAGGTGGGAATGAAGGGCTCAGAGAACAGTCAGAAGGGCGTCCCCAAGATGGCACTGCCATCCTAGACAACAAAGGCCCTAGGTTCCGGCTTCTTCACTCATGGTTCCCCTAGCACACGTCCAATCATTTTCCATAATGTAGCTAGCCTTGTTATACGTCCAATGGGCCTGCAACACGGTGTCTGCCCACCCTACTCCCAGGCCACTCCTCCAATAAAACCTAGCTCTGCCCCTTCCGGCCACTGTCAGACTAATAAATACAGCCCTCTCCCTACATAGCTCTC
>NW_007049498.1:0-338 GCF_000164805.1 Carlito syrichta
CTAGCCAACTGACTTAACAAGCTTGCTACCTAGCTAGCCAGCTGGCTACTCAGCTGACTTAAGTAGCTGATGTGAATAGCTGGCCTGCTTGCTTGTCAGCTGAATTAACTATATTGCTATATCGCTAGCCAGGTGGCTAGCTAGCTGATTTAACTAGTTGATTTAAGAAGCTAGCCAGTTGTCCAGCCAGCTCACTTAATTAGAAATCTATCTTGCTAGCCAACTGGCTAGCCAGCTGACTTAACTATCTAGCTACCTAGCTGGCCAGCTGTCTTGCCAGGTGACTTAACTAGCTAGCTAGCTGGCTAGCAGGCTGACATAACTGCCTAGCTACCTAG
>NW_007049499.1:0-1261 GCF_000164805.1 Carlito syrichta
CCCCTGCCACCCAGTATGAGAAGTCTCGCTCAGTAATGGGAGAGGAAAAGGCACTTTCCAGTCAGTCATTCACAAGAGGTTTCAAAGATGGTCATTGGGCATCTCTGTCCCACGCCTTTGGCCACGTGCCACAGAATACCTGCCTCCACACTCCACACTCATGCCCCACGGCAGACATGTGTGACTCATGGAACAGATGGCCCTGAACTAGGATGGCTGTCGGGCACAGAGTGATCAAGGCAGTGCGACAACGCAGTGGTAAGCGAAGCTTCCGGTTGCCCAGTCTGCCACCTTCGGATGGCAGGAGGGCCCCTTCCTCTCATGATCACTCCATTGTCATCTGCTCACCCAAACCTTTCTCTGGGGAGCTGTGGACACCCATCATTATGCTAGAGGGAGGCATCTTTTTTGTCGCCAGAGTCTCCATTGGCCAGGCTGGGTCACGGCGTAATGATGCTGGTTCCTGGGGCCTTGACCTGTGGGGTTTAGGTCGTCCTCTCACCTCGGCATTCTAGCAGCCGGGACTCTGGGGATCATCAGGCCTGAGTTAATTTTGGCGACCTATCACCGAAACAAGGTTTGGCCATGATGCCCAGACTGGTCTCTGACCCATGGGTTCAGGCATCCTCCCACCTAAGACACCCAGGACATGGGGCTAACGGCTGTGAGCCATTGTGCCCATCCTCGATTCACACATTCTGTAGGTGGGGGCAATGCAAAGGAATGCCCTAGGATGGAGATCGCTGCATTCTGTGTAGCCAGGATGGCCAGCACCACCACGCACTACAGTGTTTGCATTCTGGGGAGGAACGAGGTCTCACTACATGGCCCTGGCTTGTCTCAAACTCTCCTCAGTCTGCAGCCTCGGAATCTCAAAAGCACAGCCTGATTACTGATCCACTGTCTATTGGGAATACTAGGTCCAAGGCTGGGGCTGCCTTCCCAAATGTTCCTGTGTGTTCACAATGATCCCAACTACATTCACAAATGAATGCTCTTCTTTTTTTTCCCTTTTTTCCTTTTTCTCTTTGAGTCAGAGTCTCACTCTGCCCAGGCTTTAAAGTGGTGGGTTGCTCCTGGCCACCACAGCCTCGGCCTGCTGGACTTTGGTGAGACTTTTCCTGGCCTTCTGAGAAGGCAGAATGACAGGCACGTGCCAACAAGCCTGGATCATTTGGGATGAAGGGTAGAGATGAGGTCTTGTCGTGTTTCCTGGGTGGGTCTTTGCCTGCGGGCTCAGGTCAGCTGCTGACTTCAGCCT
>NW_007049500.1:0-891 GCF_000164805.1 Carlito syrichta
CCACTCACCTCAGCCTCCCAAAGACGCGGGATTACAGGCTGAGCCACCGAACCCGGCTAAGTTATTCTTTTAACAAGTCTTGGGGGCTCTTCAGTCACCGAAAGTGCTTTCAGTAAGAAATTCCTAGACCTCCCCCAAACTTGACAAATGGGGAGGGCCCAGGAGAGCCCAAGGACGCATGGAGGACATTGTGCCTGTCATTTCTCAGGGAACTATTGCACCAGCCCTAGCTTTGCTGCTTTCTTCCCATTCTTGTTTTGTTTTATTTTATTTTATTTTATTTTGAGTTGGAGTCTCACTCCGTCGCCCAGGCTGGAGAACAGTGGCATGCTCATGGCCACCCCAGCATCGACCTGCTGGGCTCCAGCAATCCTTCTACCTCAGCCTTCCAAGGAGTTAGAACTACAGGTACGCGCTACCTCGTCCGGCTAATTTTTTATTTACTGTAGAGATGAGGTCTCGCCAAGTTGTGTGGGCTGGTCTTGAAGCAGCAGGCTCAGGCAATCTACTCGCCTCGGCCTCTCAAAGTGCTGGGATTACAGGCTGAGCTACTGAGCCCAGCCCTTGTTTTCTTAAAATCATCATGCACACGTGCCTCCTTTCCTCACTAACATAAGTGGAAGGCCAGACTCTACATCCTCCAATGAAGTAAAATTACATCAGTTTTTCAAGTTAGAAGCATGGCATTTGAAATGTTTTAGACCCTGTGATAAGGATTACTGGACTCTTTCTGGCTTCTGGGATGAGTTTTATCTTTCTAAAACTCTTCCAATCCCTACTAAGTACACACACATCCCTTCCCCTTTATTATAATTCCTTCTCTTTTATCATAATCCCAAGTAACAGGTATCTGTGTTTAGAAAGCTGGTATCTCCTCAAAGAGCCCATCTG
>NW_007049501.1:0-430 GCF_000164805.1 Carlito syrichta
AAAAAAAAAAAAAAAAAAAAAAAAAAAAAAAAAATTGCAGTAGGAAAAGAATTCTCTGGATTTGGCTTTTGTGATTATGTTTAAGACAAAAAAGGAAGGCAACCATTTTCCTCTAAGAGATTTCTGGATGTTTTCTGTAAATCCAGAATTCTGACCAATGAACAGCAGTGGGTGGGTACATGTGGGAGGGGTGGGGAAAATAAACAAATGTATATTTCAAGACTGGGTGTGTGCAGAGGCCTAATGAAGGGTTTCTGAGTCTGTTGATAAGCTACCATATTCCTGGTGACTACAGAGCATCTCACATGCTGATGGCTTCACAAAACCACATAAAATATAACAACGTCTCAGACTAGTTTCAAAAACTCTATAGGACTCAGTCAACTCACAGAATCATGTGCTATATAAATGATTGTTAAGCTGCATAATA
>NW_007049502.1:0-785 GCF_000164805.1 Carlito syrichta
TCAGCTAGCAAGTCAGTTAACTATTCAACTAGCTAGTTAAGTCAGCTAGGTAGTCAGGTTGCTTGTCATCTACCTATTTAATTCAGCTATCTATTCATCAAACTAATCAACTAGATAGTTAAGTCAGCAAGCCATTTAACTAGCCAGTTAGCTAGCTAGTTTTCAGCTAGATAGACAGCTAGATAGCTTGTTTTCTCACTAGTTATGTCATCCACGTAGCCAGCTAGCTAGTCAGCTATCTAGTTAAGTCAGTTAGCAAATCAGCTAGTTACTTAGGTAACAAGTGGGCTAGCAACTCAACAAGCTGGTCACCAAACTAGTGGCCATGTTCTCTTTCCACCAGGTCAGCTCACTAGTCTGCTTGCTCACCTGCCAACCAATCAGCAAACTAGTCGGCTCACTCGCCAGGCAAAAGTTCAGTTAACACGTCAGCTTGCTCGCAGGCCAAAAGGACAGCTAACTAGTCGGCTTCCTCGCCAGCCAACTAGTTAAGTCAGCTCACCAATGGCTTTCTCGCAGGCTGACTAGTTAAGGAATCTTCCCCATTGGCTCACTCAATGGCCAACTAGTTAATTCAGCTCACCGGTCTGGTCAATCACTGGTCTAGTAGTTAAGTATTCTAACCAGTCAGCTCACTCGTCAGCTGACTAAAGTCAACTGATGAGTCAGCTCACTCCCCAGCTGACTAGTTAAGTCAACTGAACAATCAGCTCACTCTCCGGCCGACTAGTTAAGTCAGCTCACCTCTTGACTCACACGCAGGTCAAGTTAAGTCAGGCAACCTG
>NW_007049503.1:0-3412 GCF_000164805.1 Carlito syrichta
AGCCAGAGGACCCAGACAAGTGGAGAAAAACAGATCTGCTTAAACTGCCTCGTCATTCTCCAGGCAGAGACTTCCATTGCCCCACCCACCTAGCAACAAACTTTACCTCATTTCCTAAGGCCAGATATTGCAGCTCAGGGAAGCTTTGGGTTCCTGCTCCCTCCGGCTCTCTCCCCAGCTGCATTGTCTCTAGCCTGGCACCCGGCACCACCGGTCACACAGGGAGGCTTTGGGCACCCACCCCTCAGAGACACCAGTCCCATTCTTGGCTGAAGTACCCTGTGGGGGGCCCAGAGCCACTCTCACCACCCACTGCCTGCCCTTTGGAGATTTGGAGCTCTGGAACTCCGGGCCCACCCAGGCTGAGGCACTCATTGAGAGACCCCAAGCCGGGGGACCCAGACAAGATCTGTGGAGAAAAACAGATCTGGGTAAACTACCTTGCTATTCTCCAGGCAGAGACTTCCATTGCTTGCCCACCTATCAACAAACTTTACCTCAGTTCCTAAGGCAACAGCATGAAACAGGAGACAAAGCCCCACCCCTATGCTGCAACGAAAAACAAAAGGGAGAGGCTGGAATTGGAGATCACAGAAGTGACTCTAGTATGATCGCTTATTTTGACTTATGATTTTATCATTGCAACTGTTGGTCTAGATGACGTTTGGTGTTTACCTTCTGACTTATACTGTTTCTGATTTTTTTGGCCTGTCTCTGTGTAGCTATCAGTATTCTTTAGGGAATCTTTCTTACCTGTCTTTTTTCACTTCTTCCCAGCCCTGTGTCTCTCTCTCACCTGATAGTTGGTATGTATATCTGTTTTCCCTCTTGCACTTCTCTCTTTCGCTTATTTTGACTTATGATTTTATCATTGTAGCTGTTGGTTTAGATCACGTTTGTTGTTTACCTTCTGACTTACACTGTTTCTCGATTTTATTGCCCTGTCTCTGTGTTGCTTCAGTACTCTTTAGGGAATCTTTCTTACGTGTCTTTCTTCACCTCTTCCCAGCCCTGGATCTCATTGGTATGTATATCTGTTTTCACTCTCGTGCTTCTCTCTTTCTAACTCCCTATTGACCCCCCCTTCCTCCATTATTTTCCTCTTCTATATGCCCCCTTTTTAAATCTAGGGACCAAGACTGCATCCTGCTGAATAGACAGACTGTAAAGCAGAGGGAAAAGTGAACAAAGCCAGAAGACCCTCATAAGGAAGAACAGGTCATTGTAGAAGAGAAATAAAAGCAACCCCACCCTCCCTCAAAAACAGAATTGAAGAGGAGGAGGGAAAGGGGGAGAGGGAGAAAAATCTACAGAAATGAAGAAAAACCAAAAGAAGAGTATGGGTCTCTCCCAGATGCCTGGGAGAGCAGACACTGAGAAAACTGACTTTGGAATACAAACAATGAAAAGTCCCCAGAATGAAGGGTCTCAAAATGCAAATGTAGATATCAAAACAATAATGGAGAGATTGAAAAGAATTGAGGAGACACAAGAAGAAACTAGGAAGGAGCTGATATCTGAGATAACAGTAATAAAGAATACTGTGAATGAAATAAATAACAAATTGATAAGCATGGAAAGCAGAATTACCCAAGCAGAAGAAAGAATCTCAGAGCTCGAGGACCAAAATATAGAAATAACCCAAACTCTTAAAAACACAGAAAATAAGCCCAAAAAGACAGAACAAAACCTTCAAGAGATGAGTGACTACCTCAAGAGGCCTAGCCTAAGAATAATCGGATTCCTTGAGGCAGAAAGAGAAACAGAGACCACATTGGAACAAACTTTCCATGAGATCATTCAAGAAAACTTCCCTTATCTAATCAGTGATACAAAAATTCAAACACAAGAGATTCAGAGAACCCCTGCAAGACAACAAATGAGAAGACCAACTCCTAGACACATAATAATTTGTCTAAACAAAGTAGGCATAAAAGAAAAAATCGAAAGGCAGCAAGAGAAAAAGGCCAGATCACCTACCATGGAAAACCAATTAGAATAGCAGCAGATTTATCTACAGAAACCCTGCAGGCTAGGAGAGCTTGGAGCCCTATCTTCAAAGTCCTAAAAGATAAACAATTTCAACCAAGAATAACCTACCCTGCCAGATTAAGCTTCATCAGCAAAGGAGAATTAAAATCTTTCCCAGATATCCAATCCCTAAGAACTTACGCTGCCACCAAACCACCACTACATGAAACACTTAAGAAAGTACTAAACACAGAAGAAAAGGGGAAAAAAGGAGCAACATTCTTCACAAGAGTACAGGAAAAAGAATAAAATACACATGAACCAACCCCAAAAAACAAAAGAAAAACAATAAACCAAGTGGAAGAACAACTCTATAAGAACTCTATGATTGGGAAGAACTCTCACATTTCAATAATTAGCCTGAATGTGAATGGACTAAATGCACCACTGAAAAGACATAAAATGACAAAATGAATAAAATATCACCAGGCAACAATATACTGCCTTCAGGAGACCCATCTCACTAGAAAGGACATGCACAGACTCAAAGTAAGAGAATGAGAAACAAATTTCCAGGCACATGGAACACAAAAGAAAGGAGGAGTCACAATCCTAATTTCAGACAAAATACCATTTAAGCTATTAAAAATTAAAAAAGATACAGAGGACCACTACATAATCATAAAAGGTTCACTCCATCAACAAGAAATATCTATCCTAAACATATATGCACCTAACATAGGTGCACCAAATTTTATTTTATTTTATTTATTTATTTATTTTTCATTAATCAGTAGTTTTTATTATGGTTTTGTGGGGTACAGTTAAGGGTAGGTGTACAATGACGTTTCATTCAGGCACCCTGTAGATAAGAAGTGTTTTCCCATCCCCCGACAGATATTTGCTACTGTTAATCCCATCCCCCTCCCCCCCATAGTTTCCCAGTACCATCCGTCATTTTCTCATAGTATTGCATTGGATGTTCAAGGTCCATTATATGAGTGAGAACATGTGATATTTGGATTTTTGTTTTTGTGAGAGGTCACTCAGTATTATAGACTCTAGTTCCATCCAGGTTGCAGCGAAATTCATGATTTTGTTCTTTTTTATGGCTGCGTAGTATTCCATCGTGTATATGTACCACATTTTTTTATCCAGTCCTCTTTTGATGGGCAGCATGGTTGTTTCCAGGTTCTTGCTATTGTGAACAATGCTGCGATAAACATACGTGTGCAGGTATCTTTTTTATAGAGTGATTTGTGTTCTTCAGGGTATATTCCCAGTAGGGGGATTGCAGGTCATACGGAAGGTCAATTTTTAGAGCTTTTAGGATCGCCACACTGCTTTCCACAGAGGTTGCACTAGTTTACACTCCACAACAGTGTAGAGTGTTCCCTTTCACCACACCCTCTCCAGCAGCTGTTATTTTTTGAGTTGTTGA
>NW_007049504.1:0-983 GCF_000164805.1 Carlito syrichta
TGACTAAATTAGGAAGCTGACTTAACTAGCTGACTTAGCTAGCTGACTTAAGTACTTAGCTGGCTGACTTAACTGGCTGCCTTAACTAGTTAGCTAGCTGGCTTAGCTACCTGAATTAAATAGGTAGCTAACTATTTAGCTAGGGAATAACTAGCTGACTTAACTAATTAGCTAACTAGTTAGATAGCAGACTTAAGTAGCTGACTTAAATAGTTAGCTAACAGGTGAGCTAGCTGTCTTAGCTAGCTGACTTAGCTAGCTAGTTAGTTACCTAGCTGACTAAGCTAACTGAATTAACTAGGTGGCTAATGAGATAGCTAGCTGACTTAATGAGATGTTAACAAGTTAGCTAACTGTTTTAACTATTTGGTAAATGAGTTAATTAGCTGTCTTAATTAGCTGGTAAACGAGTTAGCTAGGTGACAACTTGTTGGCTGATGATTCAGCCGACTATTTATCTGGTTTAACATGTTGGCTGACTTCTCGGCCGACATGTATGCTGGCTTAATGAGTTGGTCTACAAGTTAGCTGACCTAACTTGTCAGCAGACAAGTTGTCCAACTAGTTGATCTATTGGTTAGCTGACTTAAATAGTTGGCCAGCTAGTCAGCTGACTGGTTATCTTAGTTGGCCGGCGAGTGAGCTGACTTGTCAGCTGACTTAACTAGTCAGCCGGCGAGTGAGCTGACTGGTCAGCTGAGTTTAGTTGGCTAGTAAGTGAGCCGAATGTTCAGAAGAGTTAACTAGTCAGCCAGCAAAAGAGCCGACCAGTGAGCTGAATTAATTAGTCGGCCAACTACTGACCCAACAGGTGAGTTGTTTTAACTAGTTGGATGGCAAGTGAGCTGACCTCTGAGCTGACTTAATTAGTCAACTGCAGGGGGCCAGCCCCTGCAAGTTTTGGGGAGTCCCTTGGAAGATGTGGTGGCGTCAGCAAATCTGTAGGGATAGATATTAAAAGAAAGAAAGATGGAAGGATAGAT
>NW_007049505.1:0-570 GCF_000164805.1 Carlito syrichta
ATCACCTTTAACCCAAGTGCAGCCCTTACCAACCCATCCCCCACAAACCCCTTTTTGGCACTTCTCACTACTGAAGAGTTCCCAACGGACTCACTTCCTCCTTTACCCTCTTCTGTAGTAAATCCCCAAGTATGGGGTGTAAACTCCCCCTCCCTAGCGCACTACCCCCCAGTTCACATTCAGTTCAGAAACCCCTCTGCCTACCCCAACCAACCGCAATACTCTCTTCCTACCTCCAGCCTCCTGGGACTTCAACCTGTCATCAACTCTTTATTATTGAAGGGGTATCTGTGCCCTACCAACTCCCCATTTAACACTCCCATTTTAGCGGTGTGAAAACCAGACGGCACTTACCACTTAGTACAAAATCTAAGACTCAACACTGCTGTCATCCCCATTCACCCACTAGTCCCCAATTCTTATACCATTCTATCCTCAATTCCCCCAACCGCCACTCACTTTTCAGTCCTCGACCTTAAAGACACATTCTTCGCCGTTCCTCTGGCAGGAGACTCACAAAACATCTTTGCGTTCACATGGACTGACCCAACATCTCGCCATTCACAACAA
>NW_007049506.1:0-652 GCF_000164805.1 Carlito syrichta
TGAAGCGTAAACTAGGGAAATGAGATCCTCATATACAGACAAATGCACGTACTCTCGTAAGAAAGAATAAGGAATGTGGGTGACATGATTTCTCAATCTCCAAAAAATATACGGCGTCTTCCTATGATCTAAACAAGAATCAAGCTTTCGACGCATGTATCTGTGACCAGGAGTACTCATATACAGGTAACTGCACGGCTGTTGCTTAAAATAAGGAATCCGGGTGATACGAGTCCTCAGTCCTGAAAATCTACAGGGCATCTTGCTGACCGCTAAAGAAGAATCAGGGATTCGAGGCATGAATGTGGGTAGTACCAATCCTCATATATAGGAAACTACATGGCCTCATGCTAATATAAGAGAAAAAATCTCTTTTCCACGGTTCCTCTAAAATAAATCTACATGACTTCTTACTAACGGCGTTTAAGGAATCAGGTTTTGAAACAGGAATCAAGGGAAAGAGAGTCCTCACATACAGGACACTACATGACCTCCAACTAAGTATAAATAAAGAATCATTTTTGTATGCATCCTCAATCCAAAAAGTTCACATGTTGTCTGCTATGGGACAAAAAAAAAACAGATCTTCGAGCTACCCAAATGTTTCAGTGCAATTTAGCATTCAGATATTATGAATCGGTCATTTCAGGAC
>NW_007049507.1:0-308 GCF_000164805.1 Carlito syrichta
AGTTGCCACTAAAGGCAAAATCTCCAGCCACCCAAAAGAGGCCTGATAAGGATAAACCTGCTAAGGGGATGGTATCAGCTGCTCTTAATAGCCTAAGCCCCCAGAACTTTGTCTAAAAAGCCACTGAAAGAGATGGTGTGACCTCTCCCGAAGGGGAGAGAAAACACCTAGCTCAGTGATAGTGGCTGTTCACTGAAGGGGGAGGGGCATGGCCCAGCGCAGCACTCTGTATGCCATCCCCCCAGAGAATCCTTGGGTCTATATAAATGTGGCTGGGATCCAAATTAATTTCTTTTTTTTTTTTTTTT
>NW_007049508.1:0-689 GCF_000164805.1 Carlito syrichta
TGACAGTGGTGGGAAACTATTGGGGGGGAGGGGAAGGGAGATGGGATTAATGGTAGTAAACATCTGTCTGGGGATGGGGAAACACCTCTTATCAACAGGGGTGCCTGGATGAAGCATATTTGTATACCTAACCCCTAACTGTACCCCACAATATCATAATAAAAAATTTTGATAAGAAAAAAAAATTATCCATCATGACCAAGAAAGCTTCATCCCTGGGATGCAAGGCTGGTACAACATTTGTAAAACCATAAGTGTAATTAAATACATCAACAGATGTCAAAACAAAAACCACATGATTATAACATTAGAAGCAGAGAAAACTTTTGATAAAATCCAACACCCCTTCTTTATACAAACCCTCGAACATCTAGGCATATGGGGAACATACCTCAAAATAGTAAAAGCCATCTATGAGAAGTCCACAGCCAGCATACTCCTAAAAGGACAAAAATTGGAATCATTTCCCCTGAAAATTGAAACAAGACAAGGATGCACACTCTCACCCCTCCTGTTCAATATAGTATTGGAAGTCCTGGCTTGAGCAATCAGAGCAGAGAAGGCAATCAGGTGTATCCAAACAGGAAAAGAGGAAGTCAAGTTATCTCTCTTTTCAGATGACATGATTGTGTACCTTGAAAACCCAGAAGAATCTGTCAAAAACCTCCTTACACTGATAAAGGCCTTTG
>NW_007049509.1:0-332 GCF_000164805.1 Carlito syrichta
CTATGGCGGCTGTTACCCGCCCTGATCCAAGCCATACGCCTCCCACTAATTCACCACTGCCAAACTCCCCCTCTATCTCCGACCTTATCCCACATCTACACTCAATCTTCCATACCAATCCCTCTGCTGTAATGTCTTTCCTAAAAAAACTTCTTCACCCTCGACCCCCACCATATAAAGCTTATAAAAACCATTACCTCTCAATGCTCTATCTGCCAGCAAACTGATCCCCATACCCCCTTAAAACCGGGAACATTTCCCACACATCAGGTCCAGGGCCAGCTTCTGGGTATGGACTGGCAGGTTGACTTTACTGTCATGCCCTCAGTTCG
>NW_007049510.1:0-305 GCF_000164805.1 Carlito syrichta
GTGGGACCTCATTAAACTGACAAGCTTCTGCAAAGCCAAAGAAACCATCAAGAAAGTAGGGAGACAGCCCACAGACTTGGAAAATGTATTTGCCAACTCCAGGTCTGACAAAGGCCTAATATCTTAGATCTACAAGGAACTCAAACGTGCTGAAAAGAAAAAAACAAACTACCCCATTACAAAGTGGGCAAAAGATATAAACAGACACTTCTCAACAGAAGACATCCGAGCCTCCAACAGACACATGAAGAAATGTTCAACCTCACTAATCATCAAGGAGATACAAATCAAAACCACACTGAGAT
>NW_007049510.1:683-2061 GCF_000164805.1 Carlito syrichta
CACATGTTCTCACTCATATAGTGGACCTTGAACGTCTATCATAATACTATAAGAAAAGGACCGACAGTGTGGAAAACTATGGGGGGGTATGGAGGGGAAGGGAGGTGGGACTAACGGTAGTCAATATCTGTCTGGGGATGGAGAGACACTCCTCATCAACAAGGGTACCTGCACAATACATATTTGTATACCCAACCCTTAACTGTACCCCACAATTTTAAAATAAAAAGTATATTTAAAATGGAAAAACAAGAAAAAAACAATACCTCAATAGCTTTCCCATTGCTCTGTAGTGACGTCACTGTTGTAAATCAGGTGACCGTATACGTGCAGGTCTTTTGTTTCACTATCTATTTAGTTGTGTTTGTACTGTGCAAAACTGTCTTCATCCTGTAATCCTTAAAATCCTGCAATATAAATCCTGTAGCTTTATTCTTCTTCAAGGTTGTCATGACTATTCGAAGTTCTTTTCACATCTATATTAATTTTAATATTATCTTCTCAGTTTCTACTAAAAAAAACTTGGAAGAAATCTTGATCAGGATTGTAGATTCTTTGTAGATTCAAAAATAGTAGTCTTTCTTTTTTCTTCCCAATTCTTATACCTTTCTTTTTTTTTTTTTTTGCCTTGCTGCAGTGGCTAAATTCACCAATGCAATGTTAAATAGACATGGTGATGGTGCATATTAATGTCTTATGTCCAAACTCAGTAATAAAGCAATCAATATTTCTCTACTAAGTATAATGCTGGCTATAGTTTTTCATTAAGCTGAACTGCATGAAATTGCCATTTTATAGGTCAATAATAATTACATAAAGAAATTTCATATGGCTCAAAGTAATGTAGGTAACCTTTTTTAGGATATGAAAGCTCTATTTCTAATTTGCTGCAATTTTTTCCATAAACAGGTTTGCATTTTAAATACTTCTGTATCTATCAGGTTGGTTATGTGATTTATCTCCTTTATTCTGTGATTGTGTGAATTACATTGATTGTCATCCAGGCTGGAGTGCAATGGCATGATTCTGGCTCACTTCAGCCTTGACTTCCTGGGATTCAGATGATTTTCCCACCTCAGCCTCCCTAGTGGCTGGGACTAAAGGAGTGCATCACTACATGTGGATAATTTTTTTTTTTTTCTTGTAGAGATGAGGTTGCCCAGGCTAGACTCGAACTCCTGGCCTCAAGTGATCCTCCCACCTCAGCCTCCCAAAATGTTGAAGTTACAAGCATGAGCCACTGTGCCTGGCCACATTCATTTTAAAATATTAAGTCAATCTTATGTTCCTAAATAAATCCCTCTTAGCCGGGCTCGGCGGCTCAGCCTATAATCCCGCGCCTTTGGGAGGCTGAGGTGAGTGAATTGCCTGAGCCCGC
>NW_007049510.1:2256-5078 GCF_000164805.1 Carlito syrichta
GTGGCCGGGAGCGGCCACTGCACTCCAGTCTGGGCGACAGAGTGAGACTCCAACTCAAAATAAATAAATAAATAAATCCCTCTTGATCATATATGTTATCAATTCTATATATAATTACATTCACTTTGCTAAAATATCACTGAGAATTTTTGTGTCTATGTTCATAAGAGATATTGGCTCATTTCGTTTTCATCAGGTTTGTGATTAGGATTATACTAGCCTCATAAAACAAGTTTAAAAGTTTCCTTTTTTTCTATTATCTGGAAAGGTTTGTATAAAATTGCATTATTTCTTCTATAAATATTTTTAAATTTCATTGTTAAAGTCGTCTAGGCCATACACTTTCTTTGAGGAGAGATTTTTAATTATGGATTCAATTTTCTTATCAAATGTAGGAGTTCTCAGATTTCTGGATTTTGTTTGGCAATTTGGGAAGTTATGTCATTCAAAGAATTTATTCATTTCATGCAAATTGTCGAATTAATTGTTGTAAAACTATTCATAATACCCTCTTATTATCTTACTAATATCTATAGGATATATAGTGATGCTCCCTACTCTTTTATTCCTGTTATTAATAATATGTATTTTCTCCTGATAAGTCTTGCTAAGGCTTTACCAAGTTAAACACTAAGCTTTTTAAATTCTCTTTACTATATATTTGCTTTTATCTCATTGACTTATGCTCTTCTCTTTATTGTTTCTTTTCTTTTCTTTGTTATTTCTTCTTTAACCCATGAGTTACTTAGGAGTATGCTGCTTAACTTCCAAGTACTTAGGGATTTTCAAGTTATCGTTCTTTTATTGACTTCTCATTTACTCCTACTGTGATCAGAAAATACACCGTGTGTGATTTTAATAATCTGTGTTGAGACTTCCTTTTAGTTAGCATATGGTCTAGCCAAATGATTGTTGAAAGGAATGTGTATTCTCCAGTTGTTGTGTGCTTATTCTATAAATGTCAATTCGGTCAAACTGAGTAATTGAGTCAATCAAATTTCTATCTTCACTGAATTTGTTTTGCCTGCTTATTTTGTCAGTTGCTGAGAGAGATGCTAAAATCTCCAACAGCTGAGGAGCTCGATCATGTAGGGCTAACAAAACCGGTTCACACAAGCAGGCTCTGTCGAGGTCTCCAGGAATAGGTCTTCCCGCCCAGCAGTCAAGTTCAAGCTTCTCAGGGTCAGGGGCGTGGGGATCAGGCTCAGCTAAAATATACTGATAGCCATCTTTATTAAATGGGTGTTCCAAGGGGTAGCCATGAGGGGGAAGGCGTTGAGCAGAAAACAAAGGGTCACTTCGGGCCTTTTTGGTGGTCCCTGTGGTCCCGCCATCCTGCTGCTTGCGCTTAGCTCCTCTTCCTTTCCTGTTGCTTCCTGTGGCAATTCCCCCATTTAGATTCCCACTGGTAGACACAGCACTGCTTTGTTTTTGGTTGTCATAAGCAGGACCAATGTTACTAAGGTCCTGATCTAAAAGTCCAAATTTGGGGTAATCTTCTTCCGGGTCTTTACTCCCAGGATCAGGGTGTTCCTTTACCAAGAATACATCTTTCTTTACTCATTGTTTTAACAATGTTATTTAGCCAAGTCATTTTCCCAGGTCTCTTTCTGGTGGTCATGCATTCCCAGTATTTATCAATAAGTGGTATAATATCCTTATCTTTGGAGAACATGGTTTTCGGATGTTCATCCTGTGTTCTGGACTGCCATGTTAGGTTAGCCAAAGCACTAAGGCACATTTCTTTCAAGTTTGCTCGCTTCCGGAGGAAATAGGTGTACCCGCTATGATGGCATACATTGCAATGAAAACTGTAGTTGGTCATGAAAGGAAGACAGGATGAGGTATCTATGCCAAATGTATCTGCAGTGAACCACTTGGTACATATCCCACACTGCCGCTCTACCTCTCCCAGCTGCCGACCATTCTCTTCATCCACCTGAGTATCCATCACCTCTGAAGTATCCCCAGCACCTTCTAGTGTATCTTTTCCATTAGAGGATTCTGTCTCCAAACCACCACTTACATCAATCAAGTTTGCATCCATGGATCACCTGAGACCAGGAGGCTGAAGCTGAGGCTGTGGAAAAGATAAGGATGTCTTAGCCGGGCGTGGGAGCGCACGCCTGTAGTTCCAGCTACTTGGAAGGCTGAGGCGGAAGGATGGCCGGAGCCCAGCAGGTCGAGGCTGCGGTGGCCGGGAGCGTGCCACTGCACTCCAGTCTGGGTGACAGAGACTCCAACCGAAGCTGTGTTGATTTTGTCTCTCAGCCAGCAGTCACAACTCATTTCTTCCATGAATATTTTCTTGCTGCTCTCCCAGAGACGGATGAAGCTTTCCAGAAAAGCCTACAACTGAAACACCTGGCTCCAGACCTTCTTCCCAGGTGCCTGCTCCTAGCAAAATAATGGAGCAGAGTGGTACTTGCAGATGGAGGCTGCTTATCAGGGTGGGGACTGAGATTTTCCCATTTCTAACAATTCCCAGGTGATGCCTAAGGATCAAGCTGTGAATAGCAGGGGAGTAGAATGTTTCTGACTCTAACTCACCTCCCCACTAGCTTCTCTGACAATCGATGATGACCGACTGACTGTGGTTGGAGAGAAGGCTACTCCATGGTGCGGGCCTCTCATGGGGTACGGAAAGGTGCCTGGTACTTTGAAATCACTGTGGATGAAATGCCACCAGATACTGCTGCCAGGCTGGGTTGGTCCCAGTCCTTAGGTAACCTTCAAGCTCCCTTAGGTTATGACAAATTTAGCTATTCTTGGAGGTGCAAAAAGGGAACCAAATTCCACCAGTTCCATTGGCAGACACTACT
>NW_007049511.1:0-641 GCF_000164805.1 Carlito syrichta
TGACAGAATTGAAAATCAGATTGCTAAAATGAGTTGCTCAAGACTACAGAAATTATTATTGCCACTAAGAGTAAAGGTAAAGAAAAATATAAGTAATGGCAAAGAGAAATACATCATCATCCCATCAACTATATCTTTCTACCCAGCCACCATCCTCACCCACTACACCAGTATCCACTAACACAGTTTCACAAGGTCTTATTTTTATACTCCAAATGGCATTTCTTTACAATAATACTTCTCAAACCCAATCTAATTAATTCTCTAGACTGATTCTCAAAGTCACCTGTTCATGAGAAAATCCATTGCCCACTTCATCTACAGGGTCTGTGTTTCCTTATCAGCTTCCCTATTTTCTATCCATATTTCTGAGAGACTCAAAGGACTCAAAAGAACTATACTTGCTATGAAAGAAACGTTTACTATATGAATTCCTACCTCACGTTCACTGTATTTTATAAATCCCTACCTCAAACCCCATAAGACTAGTTATATGTAAGGTGACTGGTAGTAACTGTGACCATAAAGTTACAAAATATTTGCAATGTTTGTACTTAGAACTTTGTTTTTGATTGTCCCATAATAACCATGTTAAATGAAATAACTGGCTTCTTCTGCTTCTGCAACCACTGCTGGCAGTG
>NW_007049512.1:0-1139 GCF_000164805.1 Carlito syrichta
GAATGGAATTCAATGGAATGGAGTGGAGAGTAATGGAATTGAATGGAATGGAGAGTAATGGAGTGGAATGGAATGGAAGGGAAAGGAGAGTAACTGATTGGAAAGGAATGGAATGGAATGGAGAGTAACGGATTGGATTGGAATGGAATGGAGTTGAATGGAGTAGATTGGATTGTAGCAGAATGGAATGGAAAGGAATGGAATGGAGAGTAATGGAGTGGAATTGAATGCACTGGAATGGAGAGTAATGGAATGAAATGGAATGGAATGGATTAGAAAATAAGTGAATGAAAAGGACAGGAGTGTCTTGGAATGGAATAAAATGGAAAGGAATGGAATGGAATGGAATGGAATGGAGAGTTACGGAATGGAAAGCAATGGAATGGATAGTATCGTAATGGATTGGAATGCAATGGAACGCTATGAAATGGAGAATATCAGAATGGAATGGAATGGAATTGAATGGAATGGAATGGAGAGCAACACAATGGAATGGAATTGAATTGAATTGAATTGAATGGAATGGAAAGTAACGTGATGGAATGGAATGGAATGGACAGTAACCGAATGGAATGGAAAGGAATGGAATGGAGAGTAACGGAATGGAATGGAATGGAATGGAGAGTAATGGAATGGATTTGAATGGAATGGAATTGAAAGGAGAAGAATGGAATGGATTTGAATGGAATGGAATGGAATGGAAAGGAGAGTAACGGAATGGAATGGAATGAAATAGAAAGGAAAGGAATGGAGAGTAACGGAGTGGAATGGAATGGAATGAAATGGAGTGTAACGGAATGGAATGGAAAGTAATGGAATGGAAAGGAATGGAATTGAATGGAAAGGAAAGTAATGTAATAGAATGGAATGGAATGGATTGGAAGGTAGTGGAGTGTAAAGAAATGGAATGCAATGGAGTGGAATGGAGAGTAATGGAATGGAACGGAATGGAATGGAGAATAACGGAATGGAGAATAACGGCATGGAAGGGAATGGAATGCAATGGAGAGTAACGGAATGGAATAGAATGGAACCGAGAGTAACGAAATGGCATGGAATGGAGTGGAATGGAAAGAAACGGAATGGAGTAGAATGGAAAGTAATGGAATGGAATAGAGAGCAACAGAAGGGAATGGAAT
>NW_007049513.1:0-398 GCF_000164805.1 Carlito syrichta
GAATGGAATGGAATACAATGCAGTGATATGAAATGGAATGGAGAGGAATGGAATAGAATGGACAGAAATGGAATTGAATGGAATGGAAAGGAATGGAATGCAGAGGAATGGAATGAAATGGACAGGAATGGAATGCAGAGAAATGGATGGAATGGAGAGTAATGGAATGGAGAGAAATGGAATGGAAAGGGATCGAGTAGAGAAGAATAGAATGGAAGGGGGGAAAGAAAGGAGAGGATTGGAATGTAATAGAATGGAAAGGAATGTATTATAGTTGAATGTAACAGAATGTAATGGAGTGGAATGGATACGAATTGAACGGAATAAATGGAATTTAGAGGAATGTAATATAATGGAGAGGATTGGAATGGAATGGAGTGGAATGGAATGGAATGGAA
>NW_007049514.1:0-362 GCF_000164805.1 Carlito syrichta
TCCCTACAAACACACATGAAGAAAATGTAAGGAACACAAATTAACAACCTAACAAGCCACGTAAAGAAACTGGAAAAGCAAGACCACAAAAACCCTGATTTCAACAGAAGAATCCAGATCACCAAAATAAAAGCCCAAATCCAGGACATAGAAGACAAAAAAATCAATGAAACAAGAAGCTGGTTCTTGGAAAGGATAAACAAGATCGATGGTCCCCTAGCTAGACTGACCAAGAAAAAACGAGAAAATAAATCAAATAACCTCAATCAGAAACACAAAAATGAAGTCACATCTGACCCTGAAGAAATACAAAAGATCATTAGAGACTACTGCGTACACTTGTATGGAAACAAACTTGAAAA
>NW_007049515.1:0-843 GCF_000164805.1 Carlito syrichta
TCGTGGTGGCCAGGAGTGTGCCACTGTCCTTCAGCTTGGGTGATAGAGTGAGACTTCAACTCGAAAAAAAATTTAACACAATCTGTGATGCTACTTTAAACAATTTCAACTGCAGCTCTTTCAGTAAGTAAGACATATAAAGTCTGCCATTTCTGTTTTTTCTTTCTTGAGATTTTTTACTTTTCAGAAGCACACATGCTTCTACCGCCAGCTGATTCTTCTCGCTACACTTTCATCTTGCAAACCAGAATTCTAATTCATGTATTCTAGGTTTATGTTTAAATGACAGTGCCTGAACAAGAGAAAAAAAATATGCTGCATTTTTTTCTCCTGTTACCTGAAAACATAATGGGTGTGCATATAGTAAATGTATTCTTACAAATGTCAGGTCATGTTTACCAGCTGGAATTCTTTTACTTAATGTGTGGGTATTTCCCATTGTGATATTTAATCAAGATATTAACATGAGTGGAAGATTGCTGATTTAAGACAAGTTTGGGATCCACTAGAATTAATTATTGTATATTTGTCCTTCTGGTGGCTGCAGAAGCTTCATATTTTCTTTGGTCATCATTAGATATCTTAGCTCTTTTTTTTTTTTTTTGAGTTGGAGTCTCACTCTGTCACCCAGACTGGAGTGCAGTGGCCGCTCCCGGCCACCACAGCCTCGACCAGCTGGGCTCCAGCAATCCTTCCAACTCAGCCTTCCAAGTAGCCGGAATTACAGGCATGCGCTACCACGACCGGCTAATTTTTTTTATTTATTGTAGAGATGAGGTCTCACTGCCCAGGTGAGTCTTGAACCCACGGGCTCAGGCAATCCACTCACCTCAGCCTCCCAAA
>NW_007049516.1:0-358 GCF_000164805.1 Carlito syrichta
CAGAGTCTTTTTTTTTTTTTTTTTTGAGTTGGAGTCTCACTCTGTCACCCAGGTTGGAGTGTGGTGGCACTCAAGGCCACCACAGCATCTACCTGCTGGGCTTAGGTGATCCTTCCGCCTTAGCCTTCCAAGTAGCAGGAGCTACAGGAGCGTGCTACCACCCCCAGCTAATTTTTTTGTTGTAGAGACGAGGTCTTGCCAAGTTGCCCAGGCCGGTCTTGAACCCACAGGTTCAGGCAATCCACTTGCCTCAGCCTCCCAAAATGCTGGGATTACAGACTGAGCCACCAAGCTCGGACAACAGCAGAATCTTAAACAGATATTTGTACACTCATGTTCATAGCAGCATTATTCAATA
>NW_007049517.1:0-639 GCF_000164805.1 Carlito syrichta
CAAAGTGTCTTCCATAGTGTTCAATAATTCATTCATATTATACTCTTTGTTCGAAACCCTAATTAATACAAAAACTTTCTAAGTTAACTCTGGGTTCAATCAAAGTTCATTGACTCCTAATATTTTTAACGATTGATATTATCAACTTAACACTATACAATAATCTATAAGTTTACTTAAATGACTTAGTTTTTATTTATTCCATTAACCTATTATGATTCAACATAGTGCCCTGTAATCCTATAACAATCAATTCAAAGCTTATTCCTTACAATGACTTATATGAGTTTCATAAATCTAAACTTTAATTTTTATATGATCTAGTTATTGGACTTTAATACTATGCTATAACTTATTAAGCTAAAACCTTATCATTAAAACTTATAATCATCATTGACATATGATTTTGAAAATCAAAACACTATAATTCTCATTCTATTTTAATGAAACTTCGACTTTAACCCAAAACTTAAATATTTTTTCCTAGTATATTAATACAAGGCTACATGTAAAATTTCCTATTATCATATTAGAAGCAAAACCAACACCGTTGGGGAAATTTCGTTATACTAATCACAGGATCTTAAAATTGGCCTACAGGAACAGGAACTAAAGTCATAATCTGAGAAAAGGAAACTT
>NW_007049518.1:0-442 GCF_000164805.1 Carlito syrichta
ATTACCCAAGCAGAAGAAAGAATCTCAGAGCTTGAGGACCAAAATATAGAAATAACCCAAACTCTTAAAAACTCAGAAAATAAGCTAAAAAAGACAGAACAAAACCTTCAAGAGATGAGTGACTACCTCAAGAGGCCTAACCTAAGAATAATCGGACTCCCTGAGGCAGAAAGAGAAACAGAGACCACATTGGAACAAACTTTCCACAAGATCATTCAAGAAAATTTCCCTCATCTAATCAGTGATACAAAAATTCAAACACAACAGATTCAAAGAACCCCCGCAAGACAACAAATGAGAAGACCAATTCCTAGACACATAATAATTCGCCTAAATAAAGTAGGCACAAAAGATAAAATCCTAAAGGCAGCAAGAGAAAAAGGCCACCATGGAAGACCAATCAGAATAGCAGCAGATTTATCTGCAGAAACCCTGCAGGCTA
>NW_007049519.1:0-346 GCF_000164805.1 Carlito syrichta
GAAATGGAATGGAAAGAAATGGAATAGAGGGGAATGGAGTGTAATGGAATGGAGAGGAATGGAATGGAATGGAATGGAATGGAACTGATTAAAATGGTAGCGAATGGAGAGGATTCGATTGTAACGTAAAAGAGTGGAATGGAGAGGAATGGAATGGAGCGGAAAGGAATGGAATGAAATAGAAATTGCAAAGAATATAGAGAAATGGAATGGAATGGAATGGAATGGAGAGGAATGGAATGGAATGGAATGGAATGGAATGGAATGGAGAAGAGTGGAATGGAATGGTTTGGAATGGAATGGAGAGGTTTGGAATGGCCAGAAATGGAATGGAATGGAGAGAAAA
>NW_007049519.1:2046-2394 GCF_000164805.1 Carlito syrichta
TAGAATGGAATGGAATGAAATTGAGAGGAATGGAATGGAAATGAATGGAATGGAATGTCATGGAAAGGAATGGAATGGATGGAATTGAATGGAATTGACAGGATTGGAACAGTGAGGAAGGAAATGAAATGGAATGGAAGGGAACTGTATAAAGAGGAATCGAGTGGAATGGAATGGAGTGGAATGCAGTGGAATGGGAGGTTTTAGAGAGGAATAACATGGAATGGAATGCAGGGTAATGCAGAGGAATGGAATGGAGCGGAATTGAATGGAATGGATGGAATGGAGAGGAATGGAATGGAATGGAATGGAATAAAATGGTAGCGAATGGAGAGGATTGGATTGGAA
>NW_007049520.1:0-412 GCF_000164805.1 Carlito syrichta
TTATTTTATTTCATTTCATTGCATTTCAATTTCATTTCATTTTACTTTAAGTCAGAGTCTTACTCTGTCGCCCAGGTTGGAGTGCAGTGGCACGCTCACAGCCGCCACAGCCTCGACCTGCTGGGCTCAGGTGATTCTTCTGCCTCAGCTTTCCAAGAGCTGGAGCCACAGTTGTGTACAACCATGCCCGGCTAATTTTTTGAGTTATTGTAGAGATGAGGTCTTACCAAGTTGCCCAGGCTGGTCTTGAACCTCTGGGCTCAGGCAATCCTTGGGCTCCCAAAGTGGTGGGATTACAAGTGTGGGCCACCACACCTGACCAAGGTAGTTATTTTAAAAGACAAATAGCTGGGCTTGGTGGCTCAGCCTGTAATCCCGTGCCTTGGGAGGCTGAGGTGAGGGGATTGCCTGA
>NW_007049520.1:432-10290 GCF_000164805.1 Carlito syrichta
AAAAAAAAAAAATAAAAATAAAAAAATAAAAGACATAAATGAGTTAACTTCTGGGGAGATTTATCAAGAAAAAAAAGAGTCATGGGACAAGTAACCAGCATCAGAAACAAAAACTGCCAAGCACGTATTATTAAATAGAGTGTAATAAGGTAATGTGAACAGCCTATGCCAAAAATGGAAAATCTAGATGAAATGTCCAGATTTCTAAAAAAATAGCAAATCTGTAAAAATGGACACAAACTTAACAAATGAGACCCTGACTTAAAAAAAATTCTAAAACAAAATAAACAAAAAAGAATGAAATGTGGAAACCTCTTTTACATCAGTGTGCTGATCGTGTTTATTTTCTGTATCTTATAATGTGTTGACTATTTTTTTTTTTTTGAGTTAGGGTCTCACTCTGCAGCCCAGGCTCGAGTGCAGTGGCATGGTCATGGCTCAGCACAGCCTCAACCTCCTGGGCTCAGGTGACCCTTCTGTCTCAGCTTCCCAAGTAATTGTGACTACAGGCGCTCACCACCATACCCAGCTAATTTTTTGATTTTTAAAATAGACATAATCTATCACTATGTTGCCCAGGCAGCCTTCTTTTTCCTTTTTTTATTTAATTAATAAGGGATCTTGCTCTCTCACTCAGGCTGTTGTGCAGTGGCACAATCATAACTCACTGCAGCCTCAACTACCCAGTTAATCAAAAAAGATTTTTTTTTGTAAGTCTGTTTGTAGTAAACTCCTAAGGAAAATTTTTTTCTTTTCTTTTTTTTTGGTAGATACAGGGTCTTGCTATGTTGCCCAGGCTGGTATTGAACTCCTGGTCACAAGTGATCATCATGGCCTCCCCAAGAGCTGGGATTACAGGCAAGAGCCACTTGGTTGGCCAGTGTGCAGACATCTTAAAAATCTTGCTGGCCAGATTGAGTCTGCTCTTCCAGGGATAGCTCATTTCTTTTCTTTTTCTTTCTTTTTTTGAGTTGGGGTCTCACTCTTGTCGCCCAGGCTGGAGTGCTGTGAGCTTGCCACTGCAAGCTCAATCTCAACCTGCTCACCATAGCCTCAACCTGCTGGGCTCAGGTAATCCTTCTGCCTCAGCCTTCCAAGTAGCTGGAACTACAGACGCACATCACCATGCCTGGTTAATTTTTGTGATTTACTGTAGAGATGAGGTCTCACCAACTTGCCCAGGCTGGTATCGAACCCCTAGCTAATTTTTTAAAGTAGCTAACAACTTGGGATCATATCTCTCGTATGCAAACCAACCACCCTCTTTATCAAACTCTCATACACCAAGCCAATATTTCCCCTGCTCTAAACTATCCCAGTGTCAGGTACCAGACAACTAGAGAGCCCCCTATAACCCAAAGCCTGTCATGTATTGTTTGTTTATTTAAACTAGAGAAGGCTGGGGTGCAATGGTAGGATCATCATAGCTTACTGCAGCCTAAAACTCCTGGGCCCAAGTGATCCTCCCATCTCTGCATCCTGAGTAGCTGAGACTACAGGTGCACACCACCACACCTGGCTAATTTAAAAATACAAAACCAAAAGCTTTTTGTGGCGATGAGGTCTCAGACTGGTCTTGAACTGGCCTCAGGTGATCCTCCTCCCTGGGCCTCCCAAAGTGCTAGGATTACAGGCATGAGCCACTGCACCTGGCACCATGTAGTGTTTAAATCTGTCATTCCTAAATTGTGTACCCACCCTGCCTTGCCTTTCTCTAGGAAATTCAATAAGTGCTCTGGTCAGGCTTTCTCCTTGCTTCTACTTCCTCTTTCTGACCAATCCTGGTGCTCCTATGTGTCCTTTTTTTCTTGGGAAACACATTCTTCTTCAATGGCATTAACCTCCCGTGTTGTCACCCAGTCATCTCCACATATTAAAAACCCATGGGTAAAAATGAAACAATCAGAAAAAATGCAAGGATGCCCCCTGCTACTATTTCTATTCAGAATTTTAGCTGAGCCCCTGCCAGAACAGTAAGAAAAGGGGAAAAAAGTATAAAAGCTGAAAAAAAGACACAAAACTGACATTATTTAAAGATGATATGATTGTGATACAGAAAATCCAAAAGAATCTATGAAAACATTATTAGGATTTGTAACCAAATTCAGAGAGGATACAAAATCAATATAAAATTAATTGTGGGTGGGTGCAGTGGCTCATGCCCGTAATCTCAGCACTTTGGGAGACTGAGGAGAGAGGTTTATCTGAGCCCAGGGGTTCGAGACCCGCCTGGGGGACTTGGCGAGACCTGGTCTCTACAATAAATTAAAAAAATTAGGCAGATGTGGTGGTGCACACCTGTAGTTACTTGGGAGGCTGAGGTGGAAGGATTGCGTGAGCCCCGTGGGTCAAGATTGTGGTGGCCATGAGTGTGCCACTGCACTCCAGCCTGAATGACAGATTAAGTCTCTGACTCAAAAAAAAAAAAAGAAAAAGGGAAAGGAAATAATAGTTTAAGTTCCATATATATACTTATGAATGGATTATATTATTACATGGAAGGCAATGCAGAACAATAGGGAAAGGACTATCTTTTCTTTCTTTATTTTTATTGATTGATTTTTTTTTGCTCTGACACCAAGGCTGGAGTTTAGTGGCAGCATCACAGCTCACCACAATGTCAACCTCCTGGGCTCAGGCCATCCTTCCACCTCAGCCTCCAGAGTAGCTGGTATTATAAGTATGCACCGCCCTGCCCGGCTAAATTTTATTTTTTGTAGAGACGAGGTCTCACTCTATTGCCCAGGCTGGTCTCCAACTCCTGGGCTCAAGCAATCCTCTCGCCTCGGCCTCTCAAACTGCTGGGATTATAGGAGTGAGCCACTGTGTCCAGCCTTGACTTTTACTCTTAATTTACTCAAGGCCTATAACTTTCTGTGGGCTTCAGAATAAATATTAAGAAACAACTTGGTGTTACTTGAGGTGGGTGGAGGTGTAACAGCATGGATGTAGATGTGCTTACCTTGATACAGCTATTGCAACTCAGAAGCGATGACAGAAATAATGAAGTAAGGACAATAATGGTGACTTTGACAATGAATTGGCAGCAATTTCACTGTGCTCTAAAATGGCTGGCCCACAGCTGTATATGTTGATTTAGGAGTAAACTTTCAAAACACGCCTAGGAGGCATGCATGGTAATCCCATTATCTGATAACAGGATTTGTGCACATACCTTCCACATGCATCATCGGTAACCCCCCTTTTAGGATCGCTGTGAAATGCAATTTGTGTGCAGATGAAAAGTTTACAGCACACGGGCCTGTGCCATGGAGCTCAACAAAGCCAGCGCACTGTGTGGCAAGGTTTCTGAACCCAGCCCCTGGCGTTCCTCCTGTCTCCCTCCTTATTGATTTCTGTCCGGGGCCGAGTGGGCTTTGTAATCCTCCGCATTGACCCAGAAGCTTGCAAAATGAGCTAATCAAATAGGTGCAGGAGAAATCAACCCTGAGTTTCTAGGAGGCTTTGGAGATGCGCCACACACAGATGATTGGGTCAAGCAAGTGGTGGCAGAATGGAGGGGGTGAAGAGGCCGAAATGACATGAATTTTGGTTAATTACTTTACAGAAATATACCCAGAAAAAGTTAAAGCCAAAACTAGAAGCAAATACCTGATGGAATACGTCATGTAGACAGCTTTAGAAGTAAGGTCCTGATACTCATATTTTAAGATTTTGGTTCAGACATGTTCCATCTATCTTCCCTTTTTGATAGAGCTTTACAATGACTGACACATCTTCACATAAACATCAAATAAAGAGCAGAAGATATTAATGAAGGAAGCTGCTGTGAAGAATATGAAAAATAATATTCTTATTACTTTTATTGCTTGCAAACAAGAACATACAGATTTACACTTTACTTTTTGATTTGTTGTAGAGACGAGATCTCACCAAGTTGCCCAGGCTAGTCTCAAATCCACGGGCTCAGGCAATCCACTCGCCTTGGCCTCCCAAAGTGCTGGGATTATAGGCTGAACCATGAAGCCCAGCCTACATTTTTATTTTCTAGAAAAAGGGTTATATGGTCAATTTATGCATCGATATATGAAGTTCTCGATTCTTCCCAACAAGCCAATCAAAAACAGAAAGTTATTTTAATTGAATGTGTCTCTGTCAGCCATTGTTCTTAATAAAATGTGACTGCATGTGGTTTAAAGAATGTGCAATCCTTCTAAGTACAGTAGATTAAGCAATGAGAATAGGGCAAATAGTTTTAGTTAGGAGAAAATTCTAAATCCTAAAGATAGCATGAAACTTCAGCATAGGGACTCTGTGGGTATATGGTGGGAAAATAGGTTATTTATTTACTTTTTTGAGTATGAGTCTCATTCTGTCACCCAGGCTGGAGTGCAGTGGCATGATCACAGCCACCACAGCCTCAACTTGCGGGGTTCAGGGGATCCTTCTGCTTCAGCCTTCCAAATAGCTGGAATCACAGGTGTGCGCCACCACACTTGGTTAATTTTTTTATTTATTGTAGAGACAAGGTCACTCCAAGTAGTCTAGGCTGGCCTCAAACCCCTGAACTCAGGCAATCCTTTCCCCTCTACTTCCCAAAGTGCTGGGATTACAGGTATGAGCACCGTGCCTGGCTGAAAATAGGCTATTTATTTATTTTTTCTATTTAAATTTTGGAATCAGCTTGTCTGTTTCTATAAATACTCCTGCTGAGACATTATTTGAAAATGCATTCAATCTGTAGATCTATTTGTCAAGGATTAATATCTGAACAATATGGTTTTCTGATCTGTGAACATTTATTTAGTTCTTTAATTTTCTTTCTTTCTTTTTTTTTTTTTTTTTTTGAGTCAGAATCTCACTGTCTCCTAGGCTGGAGTGCAGTGGCACGCTCATGGCCACTGCGAGCTTGACCTGTTGGGCTCAGGAGATCCTTCTGCCTCAGCCTTGCAAGAGGCTGGAACTACAGGCACATGCTACCACACCCAACTGATTTTTTGATTTACTGTAGAGACAGGTCTCGCCAAGTTGCCTATGCTGGTCTCAAACCCCCGGGCTTAGAGACCAGCATAGGTCAGGGTTGTGGTGACCAGCAGATCGAGGTTGTGGTGGCCGTGGGTGTGCCACTGCACTCCAGGCTGGACAACAGAGGAAGACTCCGACTCAAAAAATATGGGTTTTCTTTATTTCCAGTTTCGATTTCTTTTTCTTGCTTTATTCTATGGATCTCTATTATGATATGGCATAGTAACAGTGAGAGTTGACATCCTTGTATTGTTCCTGATCTTAGAGGGAAAGCATTCAGTCTTTTATCATTAATTATGATATTAACTGTAAGTTTTTTTGTAGATATCCTTTATCAACATCTACCTTAAGAAACTAGAAAGAGAAAAGCCCAAAGTAAGTAGAATAAGGGAAAACAATAAAGATAAGAAGAGAAATCAGTGAAATAGGAAACAGAAAATAGAGAAAATCAATGAAATTATAAGCTGGTTATTAGAGTAGATCAGTAAAACTGATAAAATTCCAGCCAGACTGGTTGAGAAAATTAAGAGTGAAGACACAAATGAGTGATGTCAGGTATAAAAAAGGGACATCACTACCAACTCTACAGACATTGAAAGGATAATAAATGGAATACCACGTGCAACTATAGATTTATAAATTTGATAACTGAAGTGAAATAGGCAAATTCCTCGAGCGCTTAGAAGTTCAAAGCTCAGACATCTTCTTATCCCAGTTAGCAGTGCATCAGTCTCATAATCTGAAGAAGTTCAAAGCTCATGAAAGAAGACACAAATAACAAATACGAAGATCTACATCTATTAAAGAAATTGAATATGTTGTCAAAAACATCCTACAAAGAAAACTTTCTATTTATTCTTTTGCCACTTTTGGTAAGTTATGTTTTCTAAGGAATTAGAAATCATCTAACCTATACAACTTATTGACGTGAGTTATTTATTGTATCTTTTAAACTAATTTAAAAATCTCTGTAGTATTTGTAGTAATAGCTCCTCTTTTATTCCTATATATTTATAATTTGTGTGTACTCTTTTTTTCTATATTGTATGTCTGTTTTCTACTACTTCATTTCTGTTTTCTTGTTTTGTTTTTTGTTAAAGTCTCACTCTGGCACCAGGTTGTAGTGCAGTGGCATGACCGCGGTTCACCAGAGCAATGAATTCCTGAGCTCAAGCAGTCCTCCCATCTCAACCTTCCAAGTTGCTGAGACTACAGGTATGTGCCACCATGCCAGGTTAATTTTTATATATTTTTTTTTTTTTAGAGATGAAGTCTTGCAATGTTGCCTAGGCTGGTCTTGAACTCCTGGACTCAAGTAATCCTCCTGCCTTGCTTTTCAAAGTGTTAGGATTATAGGTGTGAGCTACCATGTCTAGTCCAAGATAATATATATATTTTTTAATTAAAAAAATTTATTATAAAGATGTGGGGTACAATTCAGGGTTAGGTACACAAATGTTAATTATTCAAGTACCCTTGTTGATGAGGTTGCCCCTCCCTCCCCTAGCAGTTTCTCTCAACTGCCAATCGCACCCCCCTTCCCATAATATATATTCTTACCTTTTTTTTTTTGCCTGCCTATTCTAGCAATACTGAGATCGGTTTTTTTTTTTTTTTAACTCCTACTGATTGTAAATTTGTTTACTTCTCCTCTTAATGCTGTCAATTTTTGCTTTACACATATTGAAACAATGTTATTGGGCAGTTCAAGATTTCATTTCTTTTTTTGAGTTAGGATCTCAATCTGAGGCCCAGGCTGGAGTGTAGTGCATGATCAGGGCTCACTGCAACTTCAACTATTTGGGCTCAGGTGATATGTCTACCTCAGCCTCCTGAGTAGCTGGGACTACAGGCGGATGCCATCACACCTAGCTTATTTTTTTGTAGAGACTAGTTCTCACTATATTGCCTAGGCTGGTCTCAAACTCCTGGGCTGAAGCACTTCCCAAAGTGCTAGGATTATAGGCATGAGCCACTGCACCCAGCCCCAGATTTTAAATTGTCATCTCTTCCTGATCAATTGACCTTTATAAAAATTGTGAAATGTGGCTGGGTGCGGTGGCTCATGTCTATAATCCCAGCACTTTGGGAGGCCAAGGTGAGAAGACTGTCCGAACCCACCGGTTTGAGACCAGCCCGGGCAACTTGGCGAGACCTCATCTCTACAATAAATTTAAAAAAGCAGCTGGGCATGGTGGCGTGTGCCTGTAGTTCCAGCTACTTGGAAGGCTGAGGCAGAAGGATTATCTGAGCCTAGCAGGTTGAGGCTGCGACAGCTGTGTGTGTGCCACTGCACTCCAGCCTGGGTGACAGAGTGAGACTCTAACTAAAAAAAAATTGTGAAATGTTCATTTTATTTTCAGTAATATTATGTTTTAAACTGTACTTCATCTGATATTGTATATCCCAAATATATCAACTTTATATATACAGAAAGATTGAAAGTAAATGATGGAAAAAGATATACCAGGTTCCTTTTGGTTAATATTAGCATGGCATAACTTTAAAAAAATTCTTTCATATTCAATCTTTTGATACTTTGTTACTAAAGTTTTTTTTATGAGCAACATGTAATTGTTTTTGAAAATTCCACCTGACAATCTTTTTTTTTTAATTGGAAGAATTTAATCTCCTTACATTTAATGAGATTATTGATATAATTGGATTTATGTCTACTATCTTACGATATGGTTTCCATTTTTCTAATCTGTTCAGTGTTATTTTCTTTCCTACCTTGCCTTTTCAAAAATATGACTTTATTTTTAGGGCAGTTATAGATTTCCAGAAAAATGGAGCGGATAGTATAGTTCCTATATACATCCTCAGTTTCCCCATCATTAACATCTTATATTAGTTGTTACATTTGTTACAATTGATAAATCAATACTGATGCATTATTACTAACTAAAGTCCATAGTTTATGGAAATATCCTTAGGTTTTTTTTTTTTTTTGAGTTGGAGTCTCACTCTGTCGTTCAGGCTAGAGTGTTACAATTATGGCTCACTGCAGCCTTGACCTCCTGGGCTCAGGTGATCCTTCTGTCTTAGCCTCCCAAATAGCTGGGATTACAGGTGTGTGCCAACATGCTCAACTATTTTATTTTTTTTATTTTTTATAGACACAAGGTCTTGCTATGTTGCCCAGATTGTTCTCAAACTTCTGGGTGAAAGGATAGACTGAGAGTGGGAAGCCATTTTTCATCTTGTTCTTAAACCCTAACACAATGATGAAAAAGTAGAGGCTATATTTTTGGAGAAATGCACACTTTAGGTAAAATTAACTTTACCGACTTTGTCTTTTCAGAAACAGACTTCCTGTTGCCAGGTATCAGAGGTATCTCATAGTGTCAATCAAACTTGCCTAGAGTCAAGGGATTTTACAAGGCCTGAGATATCATACATTGGTCAAGGATTGTAAAAGTCGTGAAACTTGTAATTACAAAAGTTATGACCGCTCAGAGGGAGAGCAGGTGGGGATTCGATCTTCCAGTAAACTGGGCACTATCTACAGGGAAGCCAAGGATCCCCCGAAGCGACCCACTGGGAATGCCTAGGAGATAAGGGGAGGTGCACCCTCCACTAGCTCTAAGGAATGTCGTTTGGGAAGGTGTAGGAGAATTAGAATCTTTGTCACACCCTTCTCTAGGGGCTATAATGTGGGTGGACAGTAATGGGTCTCTCCGTCACAGGTTCTCCGAGACATCCACAGGTGGTCGATAAGGAAGTCCCAGCAGTCATGTCTACCTGATTGCAACATCTCCAAGGAAAAGGATTTAAGCCAGGGCTTTGGGGGGCTACTATGCCACACCCACCTAGAGCGTAGGCCCCCTCCCTGTCTATTTAAGCTTTCTTAAATAAATCTTATCTTCTTTCACCTCTGTGTGTTGCAACTCGGGCCTCTGGGTTGCCAGTGTGCACTTCCGGCTTGCCGGCTCCGGTGGTGCTGCGCCTCCCTGCGCCCTCCCCTCTCCCTCTCCATCCATCCACCCTCACCCTGTTCAGTCCTGAACACTGGGCTCAAGCAGTCCTTCCACCTCAGCCTCCCAAAGTATGAGATTATCGGATAAGCCACCATGCCAGGCCCTTAGTTTTTGTTTAATCTCATTTTTCTCCTCCAGAATTTTATCCAGGATATCACATTACAGTTAGATGTCATGTCTCCTTATTTCTCTTGATTTCCCTTGCTTTTAATCAGCTTGAAAGTTTTGAGGCATACTGGCCAGGTATATTGTAAGATGTCCCTCTATTGGAATTTTTGAATTTCCAATAGAATTGGAATTAATTTCACACATCTATTTTTTGTGTCAAAGTTGTCAGAATTAAAATGAAGTCACTTATTTAAAAAACTCTGACAAATAGAGCCAAGGAAGATCATAAAGGAAAGATTCTCATGCACAAATGTGTAATAACTAGAACTATCACAGAAGACTCTGTAGCAACCACAGCCTTGCATAAAGGTCATCACAATCTTACACAAAAAAGTACTTCTGTGAGGACATCTGTTCAGCAACTGCCTGTCCAACCTCAGAATAGTACCACCCTTGTGATTAATCCTTGCAGCCAAAGATAATTGCCTCAAAATAATTATGTAATCTTCATTTTTCCTTTAAAAACCCTTTTCTTCCTTTACCTCCTGGCATACTCATATGGTTTACTGTGGCACACATATTCTCCTTGCAATACTTATTCCAGAATAAACATCATTTTCTCTTAGAATCTCCCTTTCTTGATTCATGTTTCTCCCTCTTTTATTTTTATTTTTATTTTTGAGTCAGAGTCATGCTCACGGCCACCGCAGCCACAACCTGCTGGGCTCAGGTGATCCTTCTGCCTCAGCCTTCCAAGTAGCTGGAATGACAGGTGCATGCCACC
>NW_007049521.1:0-371 GCF_000164805.1 Carlito syrichta
CATAGTATTGGAATTCCTGGCTCGAGCAATCAGAGAAGAGAAGGCAATCAGGGGTATCCAAATAGGAAAAGAGGAAGTCAAGTTATCTCTCTTTGCAGACTGTGTACCTTGACTGTGTACCTTGAAAACCCAAGAGAATCTGTCAAAAACCTCCTTACACTGATAAACGCCTTTGTCAAAGTCTCAGGATACAAAATGAATGTGCAAAAGACAATCGCATTTCTTTACACCAATAATAAACAAACAGACACCCAAATAAACACTACAATTCCATTCACAATAGCCACAAAAAAAATAAAATACCTTGGCATCTTCCTAACCAGAGACATGAAAGACCTTTACAATGAAAACTACAAACACTGCTCAAAGAA
>NW_007049522.1:0-836 GCF_000164805.1 Carlito syrichta
TGATAAATCCGAGATGGGTATATTGGTACATACTTATTTGGGTAAAAGTTGCCAGAGACCAGCTCCAGCCAGGTTCAGGGTACCCCAAAGGTGGAGACGGCATCGACGATTGGGAGGAAGAAGAGAGAAGGAAAGAGACTGGATTCCAGTCTAGTGCAGAAGCAAATGAATGTTATTGGGAATTACAACGGGTCTTTTATACACAAAGTCAGATGTGGGAGGGGCGTCCCCCACCCACCAGAAACCTTAATTCATGAAAACTTAATCAATGATTGCCTTTAAACCCATTTCATATGATAATCTTAAAATCCCATAACAAAGGATAACCTAATCTGTGACTGATATATTCTATAAACCTTTTTCATCCTAAGCTGATTGATTTATGCCAAGTTAAACAATTCTATAGAAGCCTAAGTATTTACTTTACAAACGAAAGTGGCCCATCCCAGAAAGTTTGGAATGTGGCCCAGTCCAAAGTTCACAGTGGGCTACCTGCAAGTAACCCAGTCACATTCTTTCAACAAAATGGCTGTCTTCTAAAACTATATTCTACAATTTATACCTTCAATAAATCCTAAGATCATGACCCAGAAGCCTGTGACCAATACTAAGGCTCTTAGATGTGACACGAGTTTGAATTATAAGTTATGTGAAAGCCAAAACTGCAGTTTGTGGAAGAATGGGAGCAATGAGTTTCTAAAGTTAGCTGGTGTTCATCCTGGTCTCAGAGTTTTTATGTCTTGGACTATACGCAGTAAATTTATCTTATGTTTTTGGTCCTGCATTCTTTTCTCCTCCCAGTTGTTAAAGACTTTAAAGACTGTGTCCAATAGTTA
>NW_007049523.1:0-939 GCF_000164805.1 Carlito syrichta
GCAAGCCAGCTGACTTAACTAGCTGAAATAACTAGCGAGTCAGTTGACTACCCATCAGACATAACATTTTTTACTAGCTAGCCAGCTGGCAAGACAACTGACTTAAACAGCTCACTTTGCTACCTAGCCAGTTAGTTATCCAGCTGAGTAAACTAGCTGACATAACTAGCTGGGCAGCTGGATAGCTATCTGACTTAACTGCCTAGCTAACTACCTAGCCAACAGCCTAGCCAGCTTACTTAACTAACTAACCAGCTGGCTGGCCAGCTAACTTAACTAGCTGACTTCTCTAGCTAGCTGTCTGGTGGGCCAGGTGAATTTATGAGCTGACTATCTTGCTACCTAGCTAGCCAGCTGGCTAGCCATCTGACTTAACTAGTTGACTTAACCAGGTAGTCAGTTGGCTAGTCAGCTGACTCAATTAGCTGACTTAACTAGTTAGCCAGATGTCTATCCAGTTGACTTAACTAGCTCTCTACCTAGCTAACTAGATGTCTAGCCAGCTGACTTAACTAGCTGAGTTAATTAGCTAGCCAACTGGCTAGACAATTAGCTTAACTGCCTACCTAGCCAGCTGGCTAGCCAGCTTTCTTAACTAGCTGACTTAAATAGCTGGCCTGCTTGCTAGTGAGCTGAATTAACTGGCTTGCTATATAGCTAGTCAGCTGGCTAGCCAGCTGACTTATCTAGGTGACTTAACTAACTAGGCTGCTGTCTAGACTGCTGACTTAATTAGCAAGCTACCTGGCTAGCCAGCTGACTTACATAGGTGTCACTAACTAGATAGCCAGCGGGCTAGATAACTGACTTAACTATCTACCTACTTAGATATCCAGCTGTCTAGCCAGCTGACTTAACTAGGTGACTTAACTAGCTAGCCAGCTGGCTAACAGGCTGACTTAACTGCCTAGCTACCTAGCTAGCCAACTGGATAGCCAG
>NW_007049524.1:0-758 GCF_000164805.1 Carlito syrichta
CCACGATTAAGCTGACCACCAGAGGTTACTACCCAATTAAATGGTAACATAACTGGAAAGGCCCCCCCCAAACTCCTCCTCCCTTTGTGTAAAAGCATAAAGGGCATCTGCTTAAGGAAATCAGGGCCTCTGAATGTACTCTGCTATGTCGGTTGTCAACAGAGGCCCAGGCTCAAGCTTGTAAATAAAAACCCTCTTGAACTTTCATCGGAATTGGCTCTTGGTAGTCTCTTGGATTGAACTTTCGGCCACTACAGAATAATTATTTTAAAATGGGAGGGAGTCATGGGAGATTTGACTAGACTCCAGAGTGTGCAGAGCTGCACTCAGGGGTTTGGATTCCCTCCTTAAGGTCAATGGAGAGTCATGGAAGCCACCAGAACCACTGAAGTCTTTATTCTAAGGGCCATTAAGAATCATCAGTGGGAGTTATGAAGCCATATAAATATTTAATGAATGAATGGGCACCATTTGCATGACTGATTTGGACCAGGCTTTCTTGTCCAGACCTCTTTAAAAACAAAACAGAAAAAAAAGTTGGTATGCTGTGAGCCTTCTGAAGTGGCCTTAAAGTCTAATATTCAGTTGTTTCATAAACAAATACATAGAATGATCGAACTCATATGGCAAAGTGCTGTTCTATGCTTCTCATGAAGATTTTTTCCCCTTTCCTTTCATCTTCCCAAAAGCCCTATGTAATAGGGACTTTTTGGCTTTGTTTTGAAATGCTTATTTATTTAGATAATGACACAGAAGCT
>NW_007049525.1:0-611 GCF_000164805.1 Carlito syrichta
CTTTAGCCGGGCATGGTAGCATGTGCCTGTGGTCCCAGCTACTTGGAAGGCTGAGGTAAAAAGATCACTTGAGCCCAGCAGGTAGAGGCTGCAGTGGCCGTGAGCATGCCACTATACTCCAGTCTGGGGACAGAATGAGACTACTCTGACTCAAAGAAAAAAAAAAGAAGTAGCAGCATCTGGGAGGATGTGGAGACACCCTCATCCACTGCTGGTGGAAATGTAAATTGGTGACAACAGTCTGACAGTTCCTGAAAAAGTTAAACATACAGTTACTACTTGACCTAGCAATTCTACTCCTAAGTATATAACCAAGAGAAAAGAAAACAGATGTCTGTACAAAAATGTGTACACAACCGTTCATAGCATCATTATTCATAATAGCAAAATGGGGTCGGGCTCGGTGGCTGGCCTGTAATCCCGCGCTTTGGGAGGCCGAGGTGAGTGAATTGCCTGAGCCTGCGGGTTCGAGACCCACCTGGTTAACTTGGTGAAACCTCATCTCTACAATAAATCAAAAAATCAGCCGGGCGTTGTAGCACGTGCCTGTAATTCTGCTACTCGGAAGCTGAGGTGGAAGGATCGCCGGAGCCCAGCAGGTGAGGCTGCAG
>NW_007049526.1:0-884 GCF_000164805.1 Carlito syrichta
TGCACCACTGAAAAGACATAGAATGGCAAAATGGATAAAATATCACCAGGCAACAATCATTGCCTTCAAGAGACTCACCTCACTAGAAAGGACACTCACAGACTCAAAGTAAGAGGATAGGAAACAAATTTTCAGGCAAATGGAACACAAAAGAAAGGAGGAGTCGCGATCTTAATCTCAGACAAAATACCCTTTAAGCTATCAAAAATTTAAAAAGATACAGAAGGCCACTACATAATGATAAAAGAATCCATCAACAAGAAATATCCATCCTAAACATATATGCACCCAACATAGGAGCACCAACTTTCATAAAGCAGTTCCTAGGTAAACTAAAAAAAGATATTGACCTCAATACCATCATAGCTGGAGATTTTAATACCCCACTCACAACCCTAGACAGATCATCAGGACAAAAAATCAGCAATGAGATCTGAAACCTTAATGTGACTGTTGATCAAATGGACCTAATTGATACCTACAGAACCCTCCATCCAAAGACCACAGAATACACATTCTACTCATCACCGCATGGAGCGTACTCTAAGATCGACCACATACTTGGCCATAAATCAAGCATAAGCAAATTTAAAAGGACTGAATTTTATCATGCACCTTCTCGGACCACAGTGGAATAAAAAAAACATAAACACCAACAGGGTCCCCCCAAAACTCACAAAGACATGGACACTAAACAGCATGATGCTAAACAACTCCTGAGTCAATAATGAAATCAAAACAGAGATTAAAAGATATCTGGAAACAAATGAAAATGAAGAAAAATCTTACCAAAATCTCTGGGATGCCATGAAAGCTGTAGTAAGAGGGGAATTTATATCCCTACAAACGCACATGAAAAAAATGAAAGGATCACAAATTAACAG
>NW_007049527.1:0-501 GCF_000164805.1 Carlito syrichta
GAATTGAATGTATAGAAATGGAGAGAAATGGAATGGAATGGTGTGGAATGTGATGGAATGTGATGGAATGGAGAGTGATGGAAGGGAATGAAATGGAATGGAGAAAAATGGAATGGAACACAATGGAGTACAGAGGAATGAAGAGGAATGGAAAGGAAAGGAATGGACTGAAATAGAATGGAATGCAATTGAATAGAATGGAATGGAGAGAAAAGAAATGGAATGAAAAGATATGGAATGGAATGGGATGTACAGGAATGGAATGGAATGTGAGAGGAATGGAATGGAGAGGTATGGAATGGAATGGAGAGGAATGGAATGGAATTGAGAGAAATTGAATTGGGAGGTATGGAGATTATGGAATGGAATGAAATGGAATGGAATGGAATGGAGAATAATAGAATGGAGAGGAATGGAATAGAGAGGAATAGAATGGAATGGAGTGGAATGGAATGGAATGGATTGGAATGGAATGGAGAGGATTGGAATGGAATGGAGAGT
>NW_007049528.1:0-335 GCF_000164805.1 Carlito syrichta
CGGGTTCGAGACCCACCTGAGCCGCGAGACCTCATCTCTACAATAAATCAAAAAATTAGCTGGGCGTGGTAGCGCATGCCTGTAATTCTGGCTACCTGGAAGGCTGAGGTGGAAGGGTCGCCGGAGCCCAGCAGGTCGAGGCTGCGATGGCCGGGAGCGGCCCCTGCATTCCAGTCTGGGCAACAGAGTGAGACTCCAATTCAAAAGAAAAGTCCTGGTGGTTGAAAACTAATGTAGGTTGGGAACTTTCGTACGCTGACAATAGGAATGCAGTGCAAGCCGGGCTCAGTTGCTCAGCCTGTAATCCCGCACCTTTGGGAGGCTGAGGTGAGTGG
>NW_007049529.1:0-427 GCF_000164805.1 Carlito syrichta
GGAATGGAATGGAGAAGAATGGAATGGAATGGAATGGTTTGGAATGGAATGGAGAGGTTTGGAATGGCCAGAAATGGAATGGAATGGAGAGAAAATGAATGGAACAGAATGGAGAGGAATGGAATGGAAATGACGGGAATAGAATGGATAAGAATGGAAAGAAATGGGGAGGAATGGAATGGAGTGGAATGGAATGCAATGGAGTGGAAGGGAATGGTATGGAATGGAGTGTTATGGGGTGAAATGAAATGGAATATATGGAGTGGAATGAAATGAAGTAGAATGGAATGGAATTGATTGGATTGGAATGGAATGGAATGGAACGGAGAGGAATGGAATGGATAGGAATGGAATCGAGAGGAATGGGGTGTAATGTAATGGAGAGTAATGCGTTAGAGTTGACTGGAATTTAATGGAATAGGAAGGA
>NW_007049530.1:0-3670 GCF_000164805.1 Carlito syrichta
GGGCATTTAGTGTTCTGAAGAGGAAATAGTTCCCGGGTCCAGTTTCCATAAAGGTGTCTCCTACTTTTTTTAAGATTATATAATTGGTGTTTTACGTTGAGGTCCTTGATCCATTTAGAGTTAATGTGTATGGTGATAGGCGTCCTGTTTCGACCTTGTGCATGTGGTCAAATTTTTCCCAGCACCATTTACTGAATATGTTCTCCATTACCCAATGTGTCTTGGAGGTATTTTCCAAGATGAGTTGTTTGACAATTTGAGGATTTCATTCTCACTCCTGATCCATTGGTCTATGGACCTATTGTGGTACCAATACCAGTCTGTGTTGATTACTGTAAACTTATAGCAAATTTTGAAGTCTGGAATACTGATAGCTCTTACTTTGTTCCTTTTGATAAGGATTGTTTTGGTTATTCATGATTGTTAATGGTTTCATATGAATTCTTTATTGTAATTTTCAGTTTTGAGAAGAATGATGCTAACTTAATGGTTATTTCATTGAATCTGTATGTTGCCTAAAAGGCTAATTTTTAAATTAAAAGAGGTAAGCAAAGTCAGGGAAACAAGCATTTAAGTTTGTCATTGATGACATCAGCCTCAGAACTTTGACATCATAATGGGAGGGACCTTGACTACTGAGAAATCCTTAGGTTTCTAGGACTTGTGTACAGTGGTCTGCCAAATGCAGTAGACATGGTGGTTTTCATTCCCAAAAAGTGAAGGAAACCATGTGTTCACACCTATCCAAAAATTTCTCCAGGGATAAGTGGCCATTCAAGAATCCACTGAACAAGGAATTTTTTCTTATATACTAGGGTTTATTGAGGGGGGACAGAAAAGATACCACTGTGGGAGGGGACATGAGGGGGTTTCCCACCAGGTAGTCTTTTATTATTATTGTCACAGAGTCCTGTTGAAGCTTGGTTATAGCATAACCAATTAATATTTTAGCATTTTCTTAATTTAGAAGCTTTTGAAAATTTTTAGTATTTAACAGCTTTTGAGCAGTTTTTCTCTAAGGATTTGAACATTGCTTAACTAAAGTCAAGTCAATTTTCCAGAATTTCCAGTTATTTAAATTTTTATACTAATGAAGATTCCAAATACTTACTTCTTTGTAAATCTCCATGGTATTTTGGTTTATAAATATTGGGCCTCAAATTGTCGTTTTTGTGTGTGCCTGATTTTAAATGCTTGGTGATTAAATGTATCAGATGAATCTGATATTTTCTTGCAGAGCACAGCATTATGTCTTAGGTAGAGAAAATACTAGGTGATTCAGTGGAAATACACTTTGAAAAATGCAAAAATGGTTTAAAATATAAGAGTAATGTGATTTTATATTTCCTTCAATTATGAAGAGGAAACTTTTCTCTAAGGATTCCATATTTGTAACATTTAATCAAAATTAACTAGCAGAAAATAGATTGCACCAAGAAAATGTACACACATTTTAAGAAAGGTAAAAGCTGTATTAAATTGATACTGCTTAATTTTCTAAAATTATTAAGATTTATTATGCATTCTGTCTTCTGAATAGCACTTAGGTACACTGACCTTCAAGGTTTAGTTACCTACGGGTGATATACATCTGGAACCTAAACAAGTTTCAATTTATACAGAATAAAACATTCAGCATTTATGTGAGGAACATACTAGTTGTCAAGGATGAAATCAGAATTAAACTATGTATTCCAACGTATTAACAGGAAAAGAAGTCATCACTGAAGTACTACACACTTCTTAGAAAATCAGTCCCTGCATAATGAACATTTCTATACCCAACCCTGTATTGTAACCATCTTTAAAGTAAAAAAATTAAAAAATAGAATAAAACAAAATCAGTTAAATGGAAGTACGTTTTACAGCTACCATTTATTTGTTTATTTATTTATTTATTTTAATTTTTTAAAAAACATGGGTTCGATTTAGAGTTAGATATACAAACATTGATAATGCAGGGTCTCTGGTCCCTGGATGAGGTATGCCCCTCCAATCCTTAGCAATATCCCTGCACTTCCAATCTCACCCCTCCCCCTAAACAGTTTTCCACAACTGCCACTTTCTTATAGCACTATAAGTGATCAAGTTCAGCTCATGAGGGAGAACAGATAGAACTCTGTTCTTTGTTTCTTTGATAAGTCACTGAAAATGACCTACCTCACATCCGTCAAACGTTCTGCAAAATCCTTATTTCTGTCCCTTTTTATGGCTGCATAATATTCCATTGTGTGTATATACCACATTTATTTTATTCATTCCAGCTTTGATGAGCAACATGGTTGGTATTATGTTTTTTACAATTGTGATTAGAGCTGCAACAAACATACTGGTGCAGGTATCTTTTTGGTAAAATGATTTGAGTTCCTCCAGGTATATTCTCTGCAGGGGAAATACTGAGTCACATGGTAGGACAATTCCTTGTCCCTTTAGAAACCGCCATACTGTTTTCCAAAGATGTTGCTCTAGTTTTCACTCCACATTCAGTGTGGAAGCATTTTTTTCAAATCCTTACCAGCATCTGTTATTGTTTGTTTTATTAATGATTGTCATTCTTACAGGGGATATGTGGTATTTCAAAGTGGTTTTCATTTGCATTTCTTTCATGATGAGTGAGGTTGAGCACATTTTTATGTGTCTGCTGGTTGCCTGTATCTCTTCTTATGAGAAGGGTCAAATCATGTATTTTCACCACTTTTAAAGGGACTGTTTGTTTTTTTTTTTTCCGAGTGTTTGAGATTCTTGTAGATCCTCGATATAAAGCCTTTGTCAGATATATATTTGGAGAATAGTTTTTTCCCAATCTGTGGGCTGTCTTCCTGCTCTTTTGATGGTTTCTTTTGTTTTGCAGAAATTTATTAACTTGATGAGATCCCACTTGTCTTATTTCTTAAGGTATGGGCATTTAGGGTTTTGAAGAGGAATTACTTCCCCGTTCCAGTTTCCATAAAGGTATCTCCTGCGTTTTCTAAGATTATTATTTTTTGGTGTTTTACATTTAGGTCTTTGATTCATTTATAGTTAATGTGTATGGTGATAGTTAGGGGTCCTGTTTCAATCTTGTTCATGTGGTCAGACTTTTCCCAGCACCGTTTACTGAATATGTTCTCCATTACCAAGTGGGTCTTGGAGATATTTTCAAAGACAAGTTGGTTGAGAACTTGAGGATTTCGTTCTCTGTCCTGATCCATTGGCCTATAGACCTATTCTTTTTTTTTTTTTTTTTTGAGTTGGAGTCTCACTCTGTCGCCCAGACTGGAGTGCAGTGGCCGCTCCCGGCCACCGCAGCCTCGACCTGCTGGGCTCCGGTGATCCTTCCGCCTCAGCCTTCCGAGTAGCCGGAATTACAGGCATGCGCTACCACGCCCGGCTGATTTTTTGATTTATTGTAGAAATGAGGTCTCGCTGCCCAGGCAGGTCTCGAACCCGCGGACTCATGCAATCCACTCACCTCAGCCTCCCAAAGGCGCGGGATTACAGGCTGAGCCACCGAGCCCGGCTTAGACCTATTCTTGTACCAATACAGGCTGTGTTGATTACTGTAAACATACAGTAAATTTTGAAGTCTGGAAGAGTGAGAGCTGCTGCTTTGTTTCTTTTGATAAGATTCTTTTGTCTATTCATGATTGTTTATTGTTTCATATGTATTCTTTATTGTAATTTCCAGGTC
>NW_007049531.1:0-406 GCF_000164805.1 Carlito syrichta
AGTTCCAGCTACTTGGAAGACCGAGGCAGAAGGATCACTTGAGCCCAGCAGGTCGAGGCTGCGGTGGCCAGAAGCGTGCCACTTCACTCCAGTCTGGGCAACAGAGTGAGACTCCAACTCAAATAATAATAATAATAATAATAATAATTAGGCCAGTTTGGTGGCTCAGTCTGTAATCCCAGCATTTTGGGAGGCTGAGGCGAATGAATTGCCTGAGACCACGGGTTCAAGACTAGTCCGGGCAACTTGGTGAGACCTCGTCTTTACAATAAATCAAAAATTAGCTGGGCATGGTAGCATGTGACTGTATTTCTGGCTACTTGGAAGGCTGAGGCATAAGGGTCACTGGAGCCCAGCAAGTCAACGCTGGAATGGGCGTGAGTGTGTCACTGCGCTTCAGCAGTGA
>NW_007049532.1:0-823 GCF_000164805.1 Carlito syrichta
ACAACTCAAAAATAACAGCTGCTGGAGAGGGTGTGGTGAAAAGGGAACACTCTACACTGTTGGTGGGAGTGTAAACTAGTGCAACCTCTGTGGAAAGCAGTGTGGCGATCCTAAAAGCTCTAAAAATTGACCTTCCATATGACCCTGCAATCCCCCTACTGGGAATATACCCTGAAGAACACAAATCACTCTATAAAAAAGATACCTGCACACGTATGTTTATCGCAGCATTGTTCACAATAGCAAGAACCTGGAAACAACCATGCTGCCCATCAAAAGAGGACTGGATTAAAAAAATGTGGTACATATACACGATGGAATACTACGCAGCCATAAAAAAGAACAAAATCATGAATTTCGCTGCAACCTGGATGGCACTAGAGTCTATAATACTGAGTGACCTCTCACAAAAACAAAAATCCGAATATCACATGTTCTCACTCATATAATGGACCTTGAACATCCAATGCAATACTATGAGAAAATGACGGATGGTACTGGGAAACTATGGGGGGGAGGGGGATGGGATTAACAGTAGCAAATATCTGTCGGGGGATGGGAAAACACTTCTTATCTACAGGGTGCCTGAATGAAACGTCATTGTACACCTGCCCTTAACTGTACCCCACAAAACCATAATAAAAAATACTGATTAATGAAGAAAAAAAAAAAACCTCTAATATACTCTCTGTTTCTCTTCCTTTTTAAAAAAATTTTTTAGAGAAAAAATAATGCTAAGGCAGGAGTGCAACTATATAAAAAAGCGGTCTTTTTTAAAGAAAGGGGTCAAAGGTTAACCAATTTGACATCAAATACATTCAGT
>NW_007049533.1:0-840 GCF_000164805.1 Carlito syrichta
GTCGTCGCTGGCGCCGATCGAGGATCTGGCACCCCCAGAGCCATCCTGGGACCCGGCGGCCTTTCGAAGGAGGAACGGGGGCGGCTCCGGGGGTTCCCAAGGCGGCTCCCCTTCTGCGTTGGTCAGGCTGCCTGGAAAATCCCTTGAGCGCTCCGCGAATCGGGAGCCTTCCGTCGCTTGGCGGGCGTGGGGGTGGCGGTGACGCCGGGGGCAGAAAAACGGTCGCAGGGTATTGTCGCTCCGCGGGACCCCCGCGAGCCCCTCCCAGCCTCCCGCGAGGAGGCGCGGGCGCCTCCTAGTACCAGTGATCCCGTGTCCCTGCCCTCCCGCTGCTGGCTGGGGTCACTGGGGGGCTGACGTGGGGAGTCCTGGGTGTCCTTTTCCAGGGGGGCGCCAAAAGGGGTGGCGGAGCCAGAGTTGAAAAGCCGGGGTGCAACCGGCAGGTGGCGCCGTTCTCGGGGCGTCAGGTCTCCCATCCAAGGGCTCGGCGGCAGCGTCCCTGCTTAGCTTCCCAGCCGGTGGGGCATCCTGCGCCTGCGCGCCATGAAGCGCCCCGCCGCCCGGGTCGCCGAGGGCGCGCCTTCAAGGGCCGTCTCCGCGGAGTGCCCCACAGGGCCCCCGGAGGCCCGTCGGCAGGGCGCCGGGAGAGACGGGCGTGCGGGCCATCCCTTGGGAGCGCGGAAACCGAGCCCTTCGGGACACAGACACCCTCCCGCTTGTCAGCCGGCGGCCGGATCACCTAGCCCGCAGCCCGCCCCACCCAAAAAGGCACACACGCGCACACGCACGCTCTCAGGCACGCCCGCCGAGCCTCGGACGGCGAACCCCCCCCCCGGCGGG
>NW_007049534.1:0-506 GCF_000164805.1 Carlito syrichta
CCCCTGGACTCAGGCAATCCACTCACCTCTACCAAAGTGCTGGGAGGCTTGAGCCACTGTACCCAGTCTCCTCAGTCTTTCTTTGTCTTTTGATGATCTCAACATTTTTTTTGTGTGTGTTGGAGTCTCACTCCCAGGCTGGAGTGCAGTGGCACACTCACAGCCACCCCAGCGTCAACCTGCTAGACTCCAACAATCCTTCAGCCTCAGCCTTCCAAGTAGCCAGAACTACAGGCGCACGCTACTATGTCCAGCTAATTTTTTATTTATTGCAGAGACGAGATCTCAAACCCGTGGGCTCAGGCAATCCACTTGCCTCGACCTCCCAAAGTGCTGGGATTACAGGTTGAGTCACTGAGCCCGGCGCAACCTCAACATTTTAAAAGAGCACAGCTCAATTATATTGCAGGAATATCCCTCACTTTGGGTTTGTCTAATGTTTTCTCATGAGGTATTTTGGCAGAAATACCCCCGAAGTGTCCCGTTCAGTCCATCATCCCAGGAGA
>NW_007049535.1:0-672 GCF_000164805.1 Carlito syrichta
GGGGGTTCGAGATCTGGCAGGCCCATGCTGCAGTAACAGAGAACCCCCCAAGTCTTAATGAATGAAACCACCAAGGTTTATTTCAGGTCCATCTCAGCCAGCAGGACACAGTGGCTCATCACAGCCCCTCAAGGACGCAGGCTGATGGAGCCGCCAATTGCCCCTTCAGAGAGAAAAGGAAACCTCTGGAGAATTTTGCATCAGCAGTGAAATGTTCTGGCCTGAGAGTAAACAGCACTAATGACAACCACAGAGGGCAAACCTAAAACAAGTCTCACTTCCGATCCCTTCTCCACTTCTCATTAACCATGTGAACTTGAACTTGTCATTACAACTCTTGGAGGCTCGGATCCCTTATCTGAAGAAGGAGAATAATACAATTTACTTATCAAATTCCTTTGAAGAATAAATGAGATTAATAAGTATTTAGGTCGGGCTCGGTGGCTCAGCCTGGCTCGGTGGCTCAGCCTGTAATCCCGCGCCTTTGGGAGGCTGAGGTGAGTGGATTGCCTGAGCCCACGGGTTCGAGACCTACCTGGGCAGCGAGACCTCATCCCTACAATAAATTTTTTAAAAATCAGCCGGGTGTGGTAGCACATGCCTGTAATTCCAGCTACTTGGAAGGCTGAGGCGGAAAAATCGCCAGAACCCAGCAGGTCGAGACTGCGGTGG
>NW_007049536.1:0-347 GCF_000164805.1 Carlito syrichta
CCTGCAAGACAACAAATGACAAGACCAACTCCTAGACACATAATAATTCGCCTAAACAAACTAGGCATAACAGGAAAAAATCCTAAAGGCAGCAAGAGAAAAAGGCCAGATCACCTACCATGGAAGACCAATCAGAATAGCAGCAGAATAGCAACAGAAACCCTGCAGGCTAGGAGAGCTTGGAGCCCTATCTTCAAAGTCCTAAAACATAAACAATTTCAACCAAGAATAACCTACGTGGCCAAGTTAAGCTTCCTCAGTGAGGGAGAATTAAAATCTTTCCCAGATATCCAATCCCTAAGAACTTATGCTGCCACCAAACCATCTGTACATGAAACACTTAAGAA
>NW_007049537.1:0-694 GCF_000164805.1 Carlito syrichta
AAACAGAACACTGCTTTTGTGCCTATTGTTAGAAAAAGCAATTGAGGTGATTTTGGCCTTTTCTATATTCATTAGTAAAGGGGTATAAGTTTCTTCATTATATTCTCTAAGTTGGCAATCATACAACCTTAAGTGTTTAATGGAGGAAGCATACCAAAATCATAATAAAATTGTTCTTTTTATGCTTACTATCTGACTAAAAAAACGAAATTTCTGGCATTTAGCTGAAGGTAAATATTAACTTAAGTATCAAGGTATAATATTTTAACCTCATTTTAGCCTATTTGCCTGTATTTCGAAAAAAGTAGCTTGTTTTACTTCTTTTATCGCAGTATAGGAGATCATATCATGTTAAGCATGAATTTTGGTTTTGAGAAAACATTTGGTTTCCTACATGCAGCCATGTGAATGTACGTTATTCATATTTCGTCATTTTCTGATGACTCTCAAATATGTTTTTTGAAACTCGTGGATGAAGATTTGTATGGTTTTTGAGAACGTAGCTCTGAAACTATGATGTCATAACTATTATAGTCCATCTCTTTTCTTTACATATGGGATGATTTCTCTCAAATGTATTCCTAAGATTGCAGTTTCTATACTGTAGGCTGTTAGCACATGAACAGCTAACCCTACAGTGTTTCACAATTGTAAAGCCTAACTCACACTTCTAACAGTATAAACATACGCAATG
>NW_007049538.1:0-518 GCF_000164805.1 Carlito syrichta
GGAATGCAGAGGGAAGGAATGGAATGGAATAGATTGGAATGGAATTGTATGGAATGGCATGGAGTGGAATGAACTGGAGAGGAATGGAATAAAATCGAAAGGATTGTAATGGTGATGAATGGAATTGAGTGGAACAGAATGGAGAGGAAGAAAAAGGAATGAAATGGAGACGACTGGAATGGAGAGAAATGGAGTGGAATGGAAGGGAGAGGAATGGAATGTTTAGTAATGGAATGGAATGGAAAGAAATAGAATGGGAGATATGGAGGGGAGTGGAATGAACACGAAAGGAATAGAGGGGAGAGGTATGGAAATGAATAGAATGGGATGGAACGCAGTGGAATGAAATGGAATGGAATGAATAGAGAACAATAGAATGGAATGGAATGGAATGAAGAGGAATGGATGGAATGGAGAATAATGGAATGGGAAGGAGAGGAATGGAATTGAATGGAGCAGAATGGAATTGAATGGAATGCAAAGGAAAGGAATGGAGAAAGATGGAATTTCATTGAATG
>NW_007049539.1:0-1126 GCF_000164805.1 Carlito syrichta
AGCCTGTAATCCCAGCACTTTGGGAGGCTGAGGCGAGAGGATTGCCTGAGCCTGCGGGTTTGAGACTTGCCCGGGCAACTTGGCGAGACCTCGTCTCTACAATAAATCAAAAGTTAGCTGGGCATGGTAGCGCACGCCTGTAGTTCCAGCTACTTGGAAGGCTGAGGCGGAAGAATCGCCGAAGCACAGCAGGTCAAGGCTGTGGTGGCCAGGAGCGTGCCACTGCACTCCAGTCTGGGCGACAGAGTGAGACTCCAACTCAAAAAAAAAAAAAAGTAGCTATTACTTTTGGGTACTCTAAATATTTCATTTTGGAAAGTGTATTCCTGTATTGCTTTGAGCCTATGATATTGTAATTTATAAGATATATCATTACTTTAAGGGGAAAAAAAGCTCTGCCAATTAATTATAAGATTTAGAGATTGAAATATATATCTTAGAATATGATTTTCAGAAAAAGTAATCTTCAGACATACAGGTTCACAATGAATTGAGCTTTTGGAAAGGAAGAACATTGCCTATCTTCTCTTGTGAAGAGAAAAGTAATATTGTTTGGGGATGGAAAAATTAACCTTTGAAAATGGGCTGTTGTGCTGTTCCCCAAGAGAAGGCTCCAGGTCTAGGGCAGTGTTTGGTATTCAGTATATGAGGATCATTACAACAACTCATTTTGTAGTTAGGGAAGCGCTTTTATTTTTTATTTTTTATTTTTTTAATAATTAATCAGTATTTTTATTATAGTTTTGTGGGGTACAGTTAAGGGTTAGGTGTACAATTACGTTTCATTCAGACACCCTGTTGATAAGAGGTGTTTTCCCAGCCCCAGACAGATATTTGCTACTGTTAATCCCCTCCCCCTCCCCCCATAGTTTCCCAGTACCGTCAGTCATTTTGTTATAGTATTACATTGGATGTTCAAGGTCCATTATATGAGTGAGAACATGTGATATTCTGATCTTTGTTTCTGTGTGAGGTCACTCAGTATTATAGACTCTAGTTCCATCCAGGTTGCTGCAAAATTCATGATTTTGTTCTTTTTTATGGCTGCGTAGTATTCCATCGTGTATATGTACCACATTTTTTTTTAATCCAGTCCTCTTTTGATGGGCAGCATGGTTGTTTTCCA
>NW_007049540.1:0-501 GCF_000164805.1 Carlito syrichta
TTCCCTTCCACTCCATGCCTTTCTTTTCATTTCATTTCATTCAATTCCTATCTACTCCATTCCTCTCCATTCTATTCCTCTACATTCTATTCTTCTCCATTCCATTTCTGTCCATGCTATTCATCTCCATTCCATTCAATTCCCAGCCATTTCATTCTATACCAATCCTCCCATTCCTTTTCATTCCATTCCTCTCCAATCCATTACATTCCACTGCATTCCACTATTTCATTCCATTCCTCTTCATTATTTTCCATTTCTTTCCATTCCATTCCTATCTACTGCATTCCATTCTCTTCCTTTTCTTTCCATTTCATTCTATTCCATTATTCTATATTCCATTCCACCTTTTAAAATTCCTTATCTTTGGATTCCTCTACATTCTATTCCATTCCATTCCATTCCATTCAACTCCATTCCATTCCACTCCACTACTTCCCGTTCCATTCCTGTCTTCTCCATTTCATTTCATTGTATTCCTTTCTACTCCAATTCTTTCCA
>NW_007049541.1:0-475 GCF_000164805.1 Carlito syrichta
TTGGGAGGCCCAAGGTAAGAGGACTGCCTGAGTCCAGGTGTTCAAGATGAGTTTGGGCAATTTAGTGAGACCTCATCTCTACAAGAAAAAATCAAAATATTACCCAGGAATGGTGGTGCTCACCTGTAATTTCAAACACTTGGAGGGTGAAGCAGAAGAGGACCTAAGCCTAATAGGTCCAGGCTGTGGTTGATGTGAGCATGCCACTGCATTACAGCCTGAGGAACAGAATGAGAACCCAACTCAGAGAGAGAATGAAAGGAAGAAAGAAAGAAAGAAAGAAAGAAAGAAAGAAAGAAAGAAAGAAAGAAAGAAAGAAAGAAAGAAAGAAAAAGAAAGAAAGAAAGAAAGAGAAAGAAGGAAAGAAAGGTTTGACTGGAAGTTACATCAAAAAATTGCATCCTAATACTTTAATTTTTTTTTTTTGCCAGTCTCACTCTGTTGCCCAGACATGAGAGCAGTGGCATGCTCATGG
>NW_007049542.1:0-29574 GCF_000164805.1 Carlito syrichta
TTTTCCTAGAAGTTGCTTTATGATTGTTGGCGCACCTATGTTGGGTGCATATATGTTTAGGATAGATATTTCTTGTTGATGGAGTGAACCTTTTATCATTATGTAGTGGCCTGCTGTATCTTTTGTAATTTTTGATAGCTTAAATGGTATTTTGTCTGAAATTAGAATTGCGACTCCTCCTTTTTTTGTGTTCCATTCGCCTGAAAATTTGTTTCCCATCCTCTTACTTTAAGTCTGTGTATGTCCTTTCTGGTGAGATGGGTCTCTTGAAGGTGGTATATTGTTGCCTGGTGATATTTTATTCATTTTGTCATTCTATGTCTTTTCAGTGGTGTGTTTAGTCCATTCACATTCAGGCTAATTATTGAAATGTGAGAGTTCATCCCTATCATGGAGTTCTTATTGAGTTGTTGTCCTTCCACTTGGTTTTTTCTCTTTTTTTTTTTTTCGTCTTTCTTTTGGTTTTGGGGTTGGTTCGTGTATATTTTATTCTTTTCCCTGTACTCTTGTAAAGAATGTTGTTCTTTTTTCCTTTTCTTCTGTGTTTAGTACTTTCTTAAGTGTTTCATGTAGAGATGGTTTGGTGGCAGCATAAGTTCTTAGGGATTGGATATCTGGGAAAGATTTTAATTCTCCCTCACTGATGAAGCTTAGCTTGGCTGGGTAGGCTATTCTTGGTTGAAATTGTTTATCTTTTAGGACTTTGAAGATAGGGCTCCAAGCTCTCCTAGCCTGCAGGGTTTCTGCAGATAAATCTGCTGCTATTCTGATTGATCTTCCACGGTAGGTGATCTGGCCTTTTTCTCTTGCTGCCTTTAGGTTTTTTTCTTTTGTGCCTACTTTATTTAGGCAAATTATTATGTATCTAGGAGTTGGTCTTCTCATTTGTTGCCTTGCAGGGGTTCTCTCAATCTCTTGTGTTTGAATTTTTGCATCACTGATTAGATAAGGGAAGTTTTCTTGAATGATCTCATGGAAAGTTTGTTCCAATGTGGTCTGTTTCTCTTTCTGCCTCAGGGAGTCTGATTACTCTTAGGTTAGGCCTCTTGAGGTAGTCACTCATCTCTTGAAGGTTTTGTTCTGTCTTTTTGAGCTTATTTTCCGTGTTTTTAAGAGTTTGGGTTATTTCTATATTTTGGTCCTCAAGCTCTGAGATTCTTTCTTCTGCTTGGGTAATTCTGCTTTCTATGCTTATCAGTTTGTTATTTATTTCATTCACAGTGTTCTTTATTACTGTTATCTTGGATATCAGCTCCTTCCTAGTTTCTTTTTGTGTCTCCTCAATTCTTTTTAATCTCTCCATTATTGCCTTGATATCTACATTTGCAGTTTGAGACCCTTCATTCTGGGGGCTTTTCATTGTTTGCATTCCCAAGTCAGTTTTCTCAGTGTCTGCTCTCCCAGGTGTCTGGGAGAGACCCATACTCTTCTTTTGGTTTTTCTTCATTTCTGTAGATTTTTCTCCCTCTCCCCCTTTCCCTCCCCTTCTTCAATTCTGTTTTTGAGGGAAAGTGGGGTTGCTTTTATTTCTCTTCTGCAATGTCCTGTTCTTCCTTATGAGGGTCTTCTGGCTTTGTTCACTTTTCCCTCTGCTTTACAGTCTGTCTATTCAGCAGGATGTAGTCTTGGTCCGTTCAGAGAATCTCACCAGTTCACCTATGCCATCGCCATCTTGTTCCTCAATGCAAAATCTTATTTTAACCTCTGTTCTCCTACTTAAAATATATGTTGACTGTCAGGACGCAACTTTTGCAATATATGAATCAAATAACTTTTTTGAACCTAAATAAGCACATTTCAAATGAACAGAGTACAAAATGTCACATGCAAGTCTAAAAAGTACAGTGTGAAGATGGGGAAAAATCTAAAGTAAGTTACAACATGGAAAATAGAAAATCAAAGTCTAGCCAAGGCTAAAAAAATAACCATAAACGAGTGGAAGAAAGGCACATGATCCTGGGGCATTGCAATTGTTGGTAAGGGCACTGGATGTGGGGTGACTGACATGAGAGTTACACTGTCAAAAGTGTTCATACCTTGCTATTGAAAAATTTTAGTCATGTAGATGAAACAATGTATTTTATGACATATATAAATTCTATAACTTATTTTATGATATATGAGTAGCCATTTATACATGATATAAACATGTACTAGTAATAAGCAATTAGCAAATGTAAATTAAAGCTAACATTCTGATCCTCAGGACTTTAAATTCACCCTCTCTATTCTAAATATACTTGTACCACAAGCAATAAATTTCACTTGTGAAGACCACATACTTGAATGATGGAACTTGATGAGGTTGACAAGAATGAGATACTTATATAATTTGTAAATACAGTTAATCAATCGTAGCCGAGTCTCACTTGTACTGATGACTGGGAAGTGTCAGAGTAGCTCCTGTTTTGAAGATGGGGGCACAGGAGTCTCTTAAGAACACACAGAGAGCCGGGTTCGGTGGCTCAGCCTGTAATCCTGTGCTTTGGGGGCTGAGGTGAGTGGATAGCCTGAGCCCGTGGGTTCGAGACCCACCTGGGCAACTTGGCGAGACCTCATCTCCACAATAAATCAAAAATTAGCTGGGCGTGGTAGCACGTGCCTGTAGTTCCAGCTACTTGGAAGTCTGAGGTGGAAGGATCGCCGGAGCCCAGCAGGTCGAGGCTGTGGTGGCCAGGAGCAGCCACTGCACTCCAGTCTGGGCGACAGTGAGACTCCAACTCAAAAAAAAAAAAGAATTCATATGATCGAATATTTCTAAACAAACATCAAAGATAATATTTTTTAAATGCTTATTTTTAAGTTTCTGTCATAAAGGAATAATTTAAAATAAATACTAATTTACATACAGGGTCTCACAATTAAGTTCACGAATTCAGTCTAGAAAAGTGCTACATAACTCATCACTGAATATCATGATGGTCGCCTTCAAAGTACTCCCCTTGAGAAGCAATGCAACGATGCCAGCCCCTAGTTCACCCATCAAAGCAATTCTGGAACTTTTTTTCTGGAATGGTCATCAGAGCTGTCGTTGTATGTCCTGAATGCCATCAAATGCTTTCCTTTCTTTTTTTTTTTTTTTTTGAGATGAGTTCTTGCTGCCCAGGCGGGTCTCGAACTTGTGGGCTCAGGCAATCCACTAACCTCAGCCTCCCGAAGGCACGGGATTACAGGTTGAGCCACCCCGCCCAGCTGCCTTCCTGTTAATATTTTCTTATCCTTTGGGTAAAGAAAAGTAATTGAGAACCAGATCAAGTGAGTGTGGAGGGTGTTCCAATACAGTTATTTGCACATTGCTGCTAACATAAGCACATGGGTAGCAAGTCACAAACTTAATTGTCAGACCTCAACAAATAATGACAGCTCTGATGGCCATTCCAGAAAGAGTTCCAGAATTGCTTTGATGGGTGGACTAGGCTCTAACAACAGTGCATAGCTTCCCAAGAGGAATACTTCGAAGGTGACCATAGTGATATTCAGCAATGAGGTATGTAGGACTTTCTCTAGGCAGTTTGTTGGACATCGTATTTAGCTATTCAAGGAACATAAAACCTTACATTTTTTTTAAAAAAAGCAATATGTTGCCAGGCACGGTCATGTGTGACTGTAATCCCAGTGACTTGGAAGGCAGAGGTAGGACCAGTTGAGACCAGGAGTTCAAGTTCAGTCTGGGCAACATAGCAAGACACTATCTCTAAATAAATAAATAAATAAATAAATAAATAAATACATGCTCTCTAATGTATTTGAAAAAATGATGCTTTGGAATAAAATTGTGTTAAATAATTAAAGTTATAGTCTTTGCATTTAAGTGAGTGTTTAATTCTTTCTTTTTAGAATTGCTTATTTGATATATTAAGGTTGACTACTGAAATAAAAGGAAAATAGAAAAAGTTACCCTCACTTCTTATTTACTTCTAGGTTTTAATGTTTTAAATCTTGTTCTATCTTTTACTTTTAAGATATGAAGAAAAAAAGAGGAAACATCTGTAACTAAATTTGTCAAGTAATACTATTATTTATAGTATTTTGCTTGTAGTATTTATTAGAAATTATGCTAGAGGCTTTGAAATATACTGTACCATTAAGTCTGTAAAATTATCAAGTGTGGTGAAGACAGTCATTGCTATTAGAAAACAATGAGGTTTAAATAATTACATGACTTCAAAGACACATGGCCAGTATGTGATAAATTTATAAGCACATATAAGAGATAATAATATAGGAGATATAAAACATAGACTAGAGGGATAATCAGTATAAAAACTTAAATAAAATGCATGTGCAATTTTTAATAGTCTCTGTCATGGAGTAGCTGCATAAAAATATATTTCCTTAATGTAGTTTCTGATATAAAAATAGATATAGCAGAAGGTAAATTATATAGAATCAAGTTTTGTTTTCTTTGGATTCATAGGTCACCTTGTTTATTAGCAAGACAAAAATTATTCATAAAATTATATATAAAAGTAGAAAATAGGAATAAACTTATAACCAGTAACAAGATTGAATCAGTAAGCAAAATCTCCTTACAAAGAGGTCTGGACCACAGAGTTTCAGTGGTAAATTTTATGAAATATTTAAAGAAGAATTAACAATTCTTCTCATATACTTCCACAAAAAACAAAAAGAAAAATTGAAGAGGAGGGAATACTTTCTAATTATTCTATGGAACTAGCACTACACTGGTACCAAAGTCAGATGAAGACATTTGTCAAACAAAAACCACCACAGATGAATATCTTTTACGAATATTAGTGAAAAAAATATTCAACAAAATTATCAAACCACATTCAGTAAAATATTAAAATAACTGTATACTATGAACAAGTGAGATTTATCCCTGGAATGCAAGGATGATTCAACAAACAAAAAAATCAATCAATGTCTTATGCTACATTAACAGAAAAAGAAAAGAAGCCAAAACATGTGACTGGCTCAGCTGATGCAGAAAAAACGTGGCAGAATTCAACATTTTTATGATAAGAACACTCAACACATCAGGAATAGAAGAAAACTTTCTTAAAAAAAAAAAAAAAAAAAAAAATATATATATATATGTATGTGTGTGTGTGTGTATATATAAATATATATATATATCCCATCGCTAACGTCATCCACTATGGTGGAGAGCTGAAAGCTTTTCCTCTATGATCAGGATTAATAGACGATGAATACCTGCTTTCACCACTTCTATTTAATGTAGCACTGGAAGTTCTAATCAGAGCAATTAGTCAAGAAAGAGAAATAAAAGGCATCTGAATTGGGAAAGAAGACGTAAAATTATCTATGCTGGAAAGTGATGTGATCTTATATAAAGAAAATTCTAAAAATATCACCCCCACCAAAAAAAACCAAAAAACAAAAATCAACCCTGTTAGAACTATTAAGTAAATTCAGCAAAGTAGCAGGATACAAGGTGAACACATACAAATGTGTTGTATTTCTACACATTAACAACTGACATTTCAGAAAGGAGATTAAGAAAGCAATTCTATTTACATTAGTAGCAAAAAGAATAAAATACCTAGGAATAAACAAAGACAAGAAAGTGAAAGATTGATTGTAAACTGCAAAATATTGCTGAAAAAAAATTTTTTAAGAAACAAATAAATAGAAAGACATCCTATGTGGATTAATTGGAAAATTAGTATTGTTAAGATATCAATACTACCTAAAGTGATCTACAAGTCTAATGCAATTTCGTTCAAAATCTTAATGTATTCTTGCTGAAATTAAAAATACCATCCTAAAATTTGAATGGAATCTTAGGGCCTGCAAATAATTAAAACAATCTTGAAAAGCAAAGGAAGTTTGGGGAACTCTTATATTCTAGTTCTGAAACTTACATAAAACCTACAAAATCAAAACAATATGGCATTGGCATAAAGGTAAATATATACATAAATGGAATAGAACAGAGACCTAGAAGTAAACTCTCACATAAACGATCAAAAGATCTTTGACAATAAGACAATTAATTGGGGAAAACACAGTGTTTTCAATACATGATGGAAAAATTGGATACCCATATGCAAAATAATGAAATTGGACCTTTACTTTATGCCATATACAGAAATGAACTCAGAGTGAAACAAAGACCTAAACATAAGAGTGATAACTATAAAATTATTTGATGAAAACGTAAGATAAAATGTTCACAACATTGGATTTGGCAATGATTTATTGGTTATAACATCAATTGCACAGGCAACAAAAGAAAGCAAAAAAAAAAAAAAGTACTACAATAAACTTCATCAAAATGAAAAACTTTTTAAATACATGCAACAAAAACCATAGTAAGAGTAAAAAGCCAACCTACAAATGGAAGGAAATATTGCAAATAACAAATCTGATAAGAGCTTACTATTCAAAATATATAAAGAACTCCTAAAAGTCAATAACCAAAAACAAACAACCTAATTAAAAATGAGCAAAAGACTTAAACATACATTTCCCCCAGAAGATATACTAATATGTCCAATAAACATTTGAAAAGATTGACGTTATTAATTAATATCACTAATCATTAGGAAAATGCAAAGCAAAACCACAATGAGATACTACTTCATACCCACTAGAATGGCTACAATAAAAAAAAACCAAAAAACAGAAAATGTTGGCATTTGTGCATTGCTTGTGAGAATTTAAAGTGGTGAACTACTATGGAAAACTGTATAATGGTTCTTTAAAAAAAGCATAGAATAGTCATATGATCCCTCAATGTTAGCTCTAGGTATATACACAAACGAATTTAAAGCAGGAACTACAACAAATGTTTGTATACAAATGTTTATAGCAGCATTATTCACAGAACACAAAAGGTGGAAACAACCCAAATGCCTATGGATAGAAGAATGGATAAACAAAATATGTTATATACATACAATGGAATACAATTTGGTCTTTATTTGTTTATTTAGTTTTTGAGTTGGAGTCTCACTCCATGGCCCAGGCTGGAGGGCAGTGGCATGCTCATGACCACCCCAGCATTGACCTTCTGGGCTCCGGTGATCCTTCAGCCTCAGTCTTCCAATTAGCCAGGAGTACAGGTTCCCGCTGCCATGCCCGGCTGATTTTTTTATTTATTGTAGAGACAGGTCTCGTCAAGTTGCTGGAGCTGGTCTCAAACCCACAGACTTAGGCAATCCTCTGGCCTTGGTCTCCCAAAGTGCTGGGATTACATGCCGAGCCACCAAGCCTGGCCGAGTTGGTCTTTAAAAAGAATTAAATTCTGATACATGCTACAACATGGACGAATCTTTCAAATATCATTCCAAGTTAAATATGCCAGACATAAAAGGACAAATTTTACTATTCCATGTATATACGGTACATAGAATAATCAAATTCATAAAGACAGAAAATACAATCATGTTAATTAGGAATTGTAGGGAGACAGATTATTGTTTAGTGGGAATAGTTACAGTTTGGAAGATGAAAATGTTTTGAAATTGATGGTGGTCATAGTTGCACACTAATGTGAATATACTTAATGCTACTGAATTATACACTTAAGATTGCTACATTGGTAAATTTTGATAAGTATATTTATCACAATTTTTGGAAAAGTATGGATAAAATAGTTTATATTGATTGCTTTTTTCTTAACTTTTTAAAATTTTATTTTAAAGATGTGTAGTACAATTCAGGATTAGATATACAAGTGGAAGAATCAGAAAAATTTGTTAATACTGTTAAGATATCACTGTTAGTTTGAAACTGTCCAGGTCCTTTATGTAGATTTTTTCATATAATTCACACAATAATCTATGCTACATATTTTGGCTACTTTTTTTGATGGAAAAATGTATTATGACTCACACTTTGACCCACAGTTACATTTCATGTAATTAGCAAATACAAGATTTAAAACAATGCTTCTCTGGTTCCAACATTCATTTCATTTTGAGCACATTCCTTCATTCAAATAATGAAACAGTCTTATTTAACTAACTCTATTCATTTTTCATATACTATTGTTATAGTCATAATAAATTAGTGCTATCATGACCAATTAAATTTTCACAAGCAAAGAGATGATCACAGTTTATTTAAGTTTTTAGTTTTATGTCTTATTACATACACTAAGTAATTTTACAAAATGTTTATTTATCAAACTAAAATAAAACAAACATATTTAAATTTATTTTACTTACATGTATGCAAAGGTCATTGTTATAACAGATATAAGACTATTGTGAGTAATAGGTTATTTAATTTAGAACTTCATATCTCTTAGAAGCATAAACAATACTACCACACTTATAAAGTTACAGAGGAAAGCATTTTTTATAAATATATTACTTGTATAAAGGAGTACTATAATTAATTTACCAATTAACTACTTGAGCAATGATTAAACAAAGCCTTGTCACTATTAATTATTAACTATACCATAAAGTTATATCACTGGCAATAAATATTTAATGATGTTTAATAATATTTAGTAAACATTGATTAACATGAATTTCTAAGTAAAGATCTTTGAGTATGGTCCACATATATAAAGGTATGGAGGTCTATATATTTTTTCTGTAAATCACTTTCTAATAAAGCCTCTTAGTATGAATAGCCTATTTTCTTAGAAGGGCATCTCAAAAAAGGATATCAGAGAAAAGAATAAATTTCTTAATAGGTAACCTAAAAGGTGACATTTAAGAAATATTTTCTTTAGAAAATGATGTTGTCTATCTCTACTAAGACCTTTGATTTTCAAATGTGTATTATTCTATCTTTCTCTCAAATTGGCAAGTGAATCAGATGAATATTTTTAACACAAAGGATTAAGTAGTGCCTTCGGATTATGGTTCCCTTTGGAAATGAGTAAAAATCCTGTCTATATTAACTTTTTAAATGTTCCATACTTTTAAGCCAAATGTTACTTATTTTCAAGTATGCTTTAAGAATAACTGAATATGGTATTCTCACGTAAACGCTTCTGAAGAAAAAGTTTTATAACAAACTTAGGATGAGTATTAATCAATTCTATTCCTCAAAACCACCATCAACCAACCAGTGGAGCAGAAAAGGACTTCACTTTAGTTTTCACCTATGATAGAGAATAAAGACAAAATAAAGGCAAACCATTTCAATTACTCCCTGATGAGAAGCAGGTCTGGCAATTCTTCTTGTTTAGTTACCTTGTCTTACTGGAGACTAGGTCTTCATTCAAATTCTAAGTTTTCTTAGGATCTTACAGGTTAGAAGCCACTGCTGTTGCGTTTGATTTAAGAGACTTGATTTAAGAGGAGAGGCTAAAAAATATTACAAACTGATAAGACAAAACAACAACCAAAAACTTAATTTAGATACAAAACCTAAGTTAACGGACAGGATGAGAGTAACTGTTTTAGAAAGCATAGCATATTCTTTCCTCCTTAACAGAGCTCCTCATAACAAAATATTCGTATTGTAAAGTATGTTTCTAGTTTGCACAAACAAAATCTTTTTACTAGATGATGGTTTTCTTTTTAAAGCATCAGTCTTTTTTTTTTTTTTTTTGACAATTTAAATATCCGTCACATATAGAATTAGCTCTTTATTTTAGGAATAAAAGTGAGAAAAAGACCAACAGGTTTGGCAAGGAGTTAAGTGGATGAGTTGGAAGAAGGAACAAACAGGTGATAAATACAAAGACACCAAAGATCTGAGAAGTAGAGATCTGGGAAGCAGAGAAGTCCAAGTGTATTTGCAGCAGAAGGCAATGAGGGACACAGACAGTGAACAAGGTGGCTTGTGAATGACTAACAAAGAGGTCACCAGCAAATAAAAATTAAAGAGGTGGATGACACAATATGTAGGGTGGTGAGAAAAATGAAAGTTTGCTTATACACTGGTTGTGTTATTTAACTACTGAATTGTAAGCCGCTATATTAGTGTATGTTGCAATGTTTGAGCAAATATTATGAGCAGCTTAAAGTGGTATTTGTAACAAAGACTCATATTAGAATGGGATTTCTCCATTACATAGTCAACAATCTCATTTCTTGTGTGTATACTAATCCTCTTTCTCAATTGCATCATACTTTCCCTTTTGTAAATACTACAACTACTGCTACCAGAAAGAGAACAACAGAGAAATTATGCTTTTTTCAGAATATATTATCTTTAGATTAATATGTCAATGTTTTTGTACAATGAAAGCTACTCAAGGCGTGTCTGTTATGGGCTCATATTTACATAAATTCACAAAGGATTGGATCGATTTTAAATGTTTTCATTAGTTGTGATTCCTAATGAAAGACAGTGTCCATGCTAGCAACCCTGAGAACAGAAGGCTAAGCTGAAATATCACAGTGAACTGTTGGTAAAATTTTCCTTCGTTTTAGATGCTACCAGAGTTGCTTTTAGTCATCCATTTTGCACAGAGAAAACTGATATGTGTTAGACATAGAACAGCTGTAAGAGTTTGATACCTTGGTATGATGATTTGTTTTCTAACACAAAGAAGTTAAGGGATCAGAATGTGTGAATTGTATACCCAGGCCCTACCTAGTGATGTCTGTGCATCTCTGTCATTCTTGGTCAGAGGCAAATAATAGGATGTGGGGAAATTGCTGTAATCCTTTCTGAGGTTGTGGTGTGGCACATTTACAGGTCTGCATGAACAGTTGGATGCTTTCTCAGTTCATCATTCATGAGTTGTTTCACCAGCCCTGTCAACAGTTATTCCTCTAAGGAGCAATCATCCACATCTAGCAGTCCTCGAGGACTACGAAGTCACCTTGAACTAGCAGTTAGATTGACGCTGCTTGCTTGAGCCTCAAAATGGCCCCTGTGTTATGATATAACACAACAGTTTCCAGGCAAAAACAGGGTCCGGTAGTCATCGTGAAATTCCAAGTGCTGGGCAAAGGGGTAGTTTCTAGTTTGAGGACTAGCCGAGTGGCATTCCCCTGGAATCTTTGAATCTGAATGCTTATCGTGAGGCATAAAAGATACACATCTTAGTGAGCAAAACTGAAGAAGTATTCTAATGTTCTTGGACGGACAAGCTAGAGACTGAGATGGGCTCTACACAGATGACTTTTTTTTAATGGGAATATAATAGCCTCTGGAGATGCTGACCAGGACAGATAGATGTTTCTTCAGGTCTACTTAGACATTAGAGATTTATGATAGGAATCTATTAGAATATATTTCCTCTAGTTCTTAAATCTGGAACAAAGAACTGTCCTGGATTTGAAGAGGCAAGTTTAAAAAAGCACATCAGCGTGAAAATAGATAATTTGGACATTTTGCTGATACTCAGAAACTTTTTGTTTGGAAAGGAGCAATCTGTTTCTGATAGTCAGACTTTGATCAAGTGACATGGAATATGAATTTAGGAAACATAATTTGAAGCTGAAGTTTAATTGCAAGGCACTCAAACACTCCCTCTTGTTTTCACCCACTCTATAAATATGTGTTTTATTAATTTGAAAGTTTTAATTGATAGCACAGTAAAGAAAAACACTTAAAATATTATTGAATAACCATGGTTTTCTAACTGTATCTTGGTAATAGAGCTCTGTCATTTTTACAAAAAAAATATAAAGTAGCTGTAATTTATATCAGTTTTTTTACTTTTGCCATTCTTAGAGCTGTCATGTATTATTTGATACATAAAAATATGTGTAACAAATTTTTAAGTTATGAAGTATAATAAAAACAGGCATCAATAAAACTGCAGTCATTACTGTTGCATTATTACCCTTTCCTGTTTCATTGCCATGTGTCTTATTGTAGTCAAAGCAAGTTTGAATTTTTTTAAATACAAAATTTTATTTGTATATGTATGCAACTATATGTATGCGTTCTTACACAGTGCATTATTTATTGACTTATTTTGAGCTTTCAAAAATATTTTTATATTTTTATTTATTTTCAATGTTGTTTCTCTAAATTTCATTTGCTATTGCTATAACTTTTTTACAAAATTTGATGTCAGTACCTTAGGATATGTTGTGCGAGCATAGTATGATTTATTTATCCATTCTCTGATTTTTTTTTTTTTACTATTTTCAGTTTTTTGCTGATACAAGTAAATTTTTCTAAATATTATTGTACCGGTTTTCTAATATACATTTGCAGAAGTTTGTCTAGACCTAGAAGTTCACTTGCTGGCTTAAGAATTAGCACATATAATTATAAAATAGTGTCAAGTTTGTTTCTTATATAATATATCTATTTATTCCACCAGCAGCATGCATACTTCTCTCTGATCTGTAGTCCCACCATTCTGGAATTGTCAAATGTTGCCAGTCTCTATAAAAGTTCCTTGTTATAATCTTATTTTGCATATTCCTAATTAGTAATGCAGTGTCCGCATTTTTCATTTGCTTGTCTTGTTTGTTTCTTCTCAGAAATTTTATGAAATGTGTTTCATGCGTTGAAATATAAACAGGATAACACTTTTTCAACTATATTTTATGCAAATATCTTCTCCAAATTTTATTTTCTCCTCTCATATTTTAAACATTTTTTTTTTTGGTGAACAAATGTTCTGATTTTAATGTGGTTTATTTAGTAAACTCTTCTTATGTGTGAATATCATTTCTCCCCAAAGTCAATAAGAGATTATTTTTATCTCATCTTTTAAAGGGTTCTTTTTTTTTTTTTTTGTGTTGTCATCTCACCTTGTTGCCCAGGCTGGAGTGCAGTGGCACGCTTATGGCCACTGCAGCCTCAACCTGCTGTACTTAGGTGATCCTCCCCAGTCTTCCAAGTACCTGGAACTACAGACCCATGCCACCACTCCCGGCTGGGTTTTTTTTTGTCATTTATTGTAGAGACAATATCTCACAAAGTTGCTCAGGCTGGTCTCGAACCCCTGGGCTCAGGCAATCCTCTTGCCTTGGCCTCCCAAAGTGCTGGGATTGCAGGTTGAGCCACCGTGCCCAGCCTCTTTTCAAGGTTTATAGATTTTGTTTTACATTCAAGTCTTTATTTGAAGTTGATTGCTTTGGCTCTTCTGAGCTAGGGACCCAATTTAATTCAATTTCATTTCTTTTATTATGAATAATCAATTGTTCCAGCACTACTAATTAAACAGTCTCTCCTTTTCATTAAACATTTATTAATGACTACAGTGATTCTTGTGTCATTTACTAAGTGTACTCTAACTTATGGATTTATTTGAGGCTGTTTTGTCTACTCCGAAGATGACATTAATTTAAATATTTTAGTTTTTTAAATAAATTGTGATATTTGACTAAGAGAGATCGCACACATTGCTCCTCTCATAAGGAACCTCTTGGCTACCCCTGCATCTTGCAATTTCACATACATTTTGCAAAAATCTTCTGAAAATATTAGAGTCATTGCATTGAAACTAACATATAAGTCGGTTTAAAAAGATATGACTGGATTCATCCTTTCAGTCAAGGTTGCAATGTGTTTTTATTTATTTACATCTTTTTAAATGCCTCACATTCAAGTTTTAATTTTCTGTAAACATATCTTACTGTAGCTTAGATGATTTAGATGTAGTTTAGAGAAAATATATTTTAATTACTATGGCAAATGGTGCCTGATTGTCTTCCCTTAGAATGTATTTTCTAAATATTTATTTTGTTTCCTCAGAAATGCAATTAATATTTTTACAGTAATATTATATTCAGCAACCTTCTTAATATCTGCCTTAATTCGAATACTTTTATCAATATTGTTTTGGATTTTTTATGCAATTATACAATTTCTGAATATGACCATTTTATTTCTTTTATTCCAATTCTTATAAATTTCATTTCCTTCTCTTGTCTTACTGTATTGGATAGGTCTTCTGGTACAAATTCAAAGAGGCACTGTGAAAGAAGTTATACTTGTTTTGGTTGTGATTTTTAAAGGAAATCCTTCTAAATTACTACAACAAAAAATATTTTTTCATGTTGATTTCTTTTATTAATTTAAGGATATTTGTAGTTTTCTGATAGCTATTATCATGGATACAATTTGCATTCATAACTTGATATGTCTGCATGTCAAATTAATCATATTTTAGCCGCTTAATGTGGTAATCATACATTTTGTTGTTGTTGTTATAAACCACCCTTGCAATTCTGGAATAAATCAAGTATGGACCTGGTACAGTGGCTTAGCCTGTAATCCCAGCACTTTGAGAGGCCGAGGTAAGAGGATTGCCTGAGCCTGGGGGTTCGAGAACAGTTTGGGCAACTTGGTGACACCTTGTCTCTACAATAAGCCGGGCATGGTGGCATGTGCCTGTAGTTCCAGCTACTTGGAAGGAGGTGGAAGGAGTGCCTAAGCCCAGCAAGTGGAGGCTGCAGTGGCCATGAGCATGCCACTGTACTCCAGTCTGGGCAATGGAGCAAGACTCTGACACAAAAAAATAAAAAATAAAAAAATAAATCAAGCATGGACATCCAGTAGTACATTTTCATGCATTGCTGCATTCAATTAACTAATATGTTGTTTTGAATTTTTGTACATGTATTTACAAGAATTGTCCTTTGGCTTACCTTTCTCATTATAATCTTGCCTGGAGCAGATAATAAGGTCACATTGATCTGCAGAATTACTTGGAGAGTATTTATTCATTTAAATTATTTAGAAGCATGTATATAATACTTAAATGGTCACTTTTTAAAGTTACAATTTACTCAGAAACATTTTGGTCCTGAAATTTACTTTCTGACACTTTAAAAAACTGATCAATTTTTAAATTTTTTTCAAGAATAATTGAACTTCATTTCTTCTTAATGCAATGGTGATGACGTATTTTTAAGAATTTGTCCTTTTTTAATCACAGAAAAACAGTTTTTACTTCATTTATTAAAGTCTGATACACACATTTATTTCCTAGTATTTTAAATTTTTATAGTAATTTTTTTCTTATTCTATTAAATATTTAGAAGACAAAATTTATAATTATATGCATTTATATTATTTATAAATTTTATTACTATGCAAGTTCTTTAAATTTTGTTTATGACCTAACCAATACAGACCATTTCACTTTTTCTTAATATTCATTCATAGCTTAGTATGGAACCAATTTTTAGTGAGTGCACGCTGTTCTTAAGAATAAATGCTTGCCGGGCTCGGTGGCTCAGCCTGTAATCCCGCGCCTTTGGAAGGTTGAGGTGAGTGGATGGCCTGAGCACGCGGGTTCGAGACCCGCCTGGGCAGCGAGACTCATCTCTACAATAAATCAAAAAATCAGCTGGACGTGGTAGCGCATGCCTATAATTCTGGCTACTTGGAAGGCTGAGGCGGAAGGATCGCCGGAGCCAGCAGGTCGAGGCTGCGGTGGCCGGGAGCGGCCACTGCACTCCAGTCTGGGCGACAGGGTGAGACTCCAACTCAAAAAAAAAAAAGAATAAATGCTCTTTTCTTGAGAATTGCCCATTTGCAGGTTTCAGGGTGCTATAGGTATCTTTTAACCTAGCTTGGTAATTTTTGTAGATATATGCTAATATTTTTATGCTTTTGACTTCCCAGTGTTTGAAAGAGGAAAGTTGAAATATTCCACAATAATAGTGGTTGTCAATTTTCACCTGCAGTTCTATCAACTTTTGCTTTATGTATTTTAAGACTGTTGAAGCAGAGACTACTGATTGCCCTACAAAATTTTTTCTCTTCTTCCATAGTAATAGAAACTGTAAAATTACCATTGCCAGCTTCTTTTGTATCTACTCATGATCCCATCACCAAAATATAGCTAACGACTAATGGAATATAAGCAATGTAACATGGAATCTTGTGAAATAAGTATGAAAGGGGACCCCCCAAATGGTATTTATTTATAAAAAATTGTGGATTCATTCTTACATGTTTAAATTTCAGTCACTTTCAAAGTTTACTCCATTTGCTGCATTATACCTATCAAGATGCTTTTTCCACTGCTCAAAACTGGTTTTGAACTCATCAATTTTGAAGCCATTTAGAACTTCTGTCTGCTGTTTTTTGTTTCACTTCTTCCACATTAGCAAAACATCTCCTCTTGAAGACTTTTTTCAATGAGGAAACACAAAAAAGTCACTCGGGGTAGATCAGATGAATAGGAAGGGTAGGGTGCAGGAGTCATATTGTTGTAGATGAAAAACTGCTGAACACAGCGCGGTGTCATTCATTATGAAATGGGCAAATGTACTGAAAGAATCTCTCCTCCTGGCCATTGCCCTACTAGACTCTGGTGTGTCCATGTGCTCTTGGAGCTATTGCTGTTGCCATGATTCCTGGCTTTGGCCCCCTCCCCTACTTTGGGGAGGTGAATCTCCTGTTTCTCTCCCTCTAATTTGCTTTCTAAATAAACTATACTTTCTAATCTCAAAAAAAAATAACTCTCCTCCCAAAAAAAAAAAAAATTCACTGAAGCCCAGTGCCAGCCTCTCACAACAATGCTAGCAGATACACAGATGCTGACGGAATCCTAGAACACTTATCTAGATGGGAAGGCCTGTACTACAAGGGGGCATCCTTCAAAAAATAATTCTGAAATTCTTGGGTCCCCCCCCATAGTTTGCAGAGAACGTTTGCCCTCTTTTTTGTTCCTTCTTCTAGTTTATAGCATAGAACACAAAAGTCACCTTCTTGGACCATGAGAATGAAAGACTCTACCTCTGTGTGACTGAGAGCTGAGTTAGAACAAGCCCGATACTTGAGGAAGCTGAGGTACAAAGTTTTCAAATCAAGACTGGATAGTTTGGTGCTATATTTTAAGCAAATGAGAGGAAAATAAACTGGGTAACTGTTGCTATTTTAAATTTGGGAACGTCTGACTTTATTTAATCCTGACTATTGTACTATGTGGAAACAAATATTGAACTGCTATATCATCTTAGTTAATGGAACATTTATCATTATGGAGTGGCCCTAATTTTCCTTTATATATATAGAAGTATGAAACAAAATTACAAGAGATCTTTAATACAAGGAAAAGAATGAGAAGCAGCAGTAACTATGACATGATACACTAATAGATGAGCAGCAAAATTGTCAACAGCAATAGGAGCCAGAAGACACTGGAGTCCTAGCTTCAGAATGGCAAGAAAAAATAGTCATCAAACTAGGTTCACCTGCACATATATTTTCTATAAAGTTTATTTTTCTGATATCATTATATCCACTCGGTTTCTTGTTCTAATCTTCATGTGTGAAACTTGTGTGACATTTCTGCTTTATATATACTTCTTGTAAACAGTATATTGCGGAATTCCATCTAATTTACACTTAGACAATCTGTTTTAGTTGAAATGATAGGTATAGTTTTTTTGATGATTGATACATTGTGACTTACTTTTCCCATCTTATTTAGGATTTTATACTTTTCTTACTTTTTAGTGACCTTTGTTCTCCTTTTCTCTTGCATAGGAAATGAAAAATGTTTCTTTTTCTCCCTACTTTTCATTTATTTTTACCCTATAAAATGGGAACGTTTTGAGTCTAGCTGTCGTAATGCATCCTTCGATATTGACCATCACTGTTTGACTGATTCAAATACCTTAGGACACTTTCCATCTTATCAACTCTAATCTGTTTCATAGACTTTCATGATTTTCGTTCCTTCTTTTTAGCCAAATATATTTTATGTTATTATTGTTATCATTATGTAAAAATAACTTAGATTTTAATGTATTTATAGACTTTTTCTTGGCATAAACAACAGAAATGTATTGTCTCACATTTAAAAGTTAGAAGTCTGAAATCAAGGTGTCAGCAGAATTGGGTCCTTCTGAGGGTTGTTGAGGAAGAATCTGTTTTAGGCCTCTCACCTTGATTTGCACATAGTCTCATCACATTCTCATAAAAACTCTGTATTTTCAAGTGTCTTACCTTGGAACTCTTTCCATCTGATCAACTCCAATCTGTTTCACAGAGTTTCATGATATTTAGTTCCTTCTTTTTAGCCAAACATATTTTACGTTATTTTTTTTATCATTATATAAAAATAACTTAGATGTTAATGTATTTATATCCTTTTTCTTGGCATAAACAACAGAAATGTATTATCTAACATTTAGAAGTTAGAAGTCTGAAATCAAGGTGCCAGCAGAATTGGGTTCTTCTGAGGGCTGTTGGGGAGAAATCTATACTAGACCTCTCACCTTGTTTTGCACATAGTGTCGTCAGGTTCACATAAAAATCACTGTATTTCCAAGTGTCTTTCTTATATCATTTTTTTTCTTTGCCATTCTTTCTTGCATCACAGACCATTTGGAGTTCTTTTTTCTTCCTGAAATACATCATTTTGAAGTTTCTTCAGGTAAGAAACATTCGTAGTAAAATCAACTCCAGCTTATTGCAAAATATCATTCTTTTACTCTCAGAATTAATAGGTAACTTTGCTATGCGGGTAAACCTAGGTTGATGGCTAGTTTTTCTTGTCATTCTGAAGCCATAACTCTATTGTCTTCTGGCTTGTGTTGTTGCTGTTGACAACCTTGCTGTCCATCTATTGGTGCATCATGTCATATTTACTGATGCTTCTCGACTCTTTTCCTTGTATCCAAGATCTCTTGCAATTTTGTTAAAATTTATTCAGAAGGTTTCACAAATATTGTGGCCCATATGTCTATAATTTTATATCTGATCAATGCTGGAATTCCATTCACAGGATTTTAGTAGATGATAAGTTTTAGTCAATATTATTGAAATCTCAATACTGTTACAAAATGAAGTTTCTAATGGAAGAAAATTTCTTCTCACAAAAGTGAGACTTACTGCTCACTTCAACAGCACACATACTAAACTAGGAGTGAACAGAGAAGATTGACATGACCCCTGTGCAAAGATGACATGCTGATTCAGGAACCACGGCATGTATTTTATATATTTATTTGAAATTTGCTAAGGGAGCAGTTAGATCTCAAGTTTCCTCATCAAAACAAAACCAAAAGCAAACAGAAGAAAAACACAAAATAATGAAAAGAATAACTATGTCAGATGATACAGGTATTACTTTGATTTGTGGAATCATTACACAACATAAATCAAAATACTGTGTTGTACACACTAAATAATAATAATTACTTTTTTAATCTGTCACACCTTAGTAAAGCTGAAAAAACATATAAAACTTTTTTTTTTAAGAGCCTTGCTGGGCAGGATGGCTCAGTACTTAAGTATGTTTGAGACCAGGAGTTCAAGAACAGCCTGGGCAACATAGGGAGACCTCATTTCTACAAAAAGTAAATTAACTAGATCCTTCCATCTCAGTCAGAGGTGGACATGGAAAGCTCACCTGAGCCCAGGGAGTAGGTGCCGGGGTAGGCCACGATCCTGCCAGGGCACTTCAGCATGAGTGATGAAGTCAGACAGTGACTCAAAAAAAAAAAAAATCTTACTGATGCTAGGTAAAATGAAATCTATGTGGAATTTTAAAAACATTATTTAAGCCAAGCAAAATCATTTCAGGGAGAGCAAAGATGATTTTGCATAAGAATGATAGTTTCCTCCTTTTTATTTTCCCAAAATATAAAGGACGACTGCTCCTTTTCCCATGAGCATACTCAAGGTGTTACATTATTTCTGGCTTATTAACACTAACTTAATTCTCACTTCTCCTACTTTGGGGAAGTAAGTAATATTAATATCATAGGAATAAGTAAATGGTAAAATCAAATTATTTATAGATTTGTAGCTCAAATTTCAACTTATAAATAACCACACCTCCATTAAAAAAATTGTCCTAAAAATCTGCCACCAATTTATACATACATCTATTTATTCAACAATGTAGACTACTCATCTACATTATTGTAGAGCTTCTTCCTTAGACTATTTTTTATGCTTATTAGACAGATGATTCAGAAATAGAATGAAAAAGTCACCATAGTTTAAGAAAAAATATAGTTTTTATTATATAGCTGTAATATAAAGCAATTATTTTAAAAAGACCTACCATGTGGGAAATCATTGTAAATTCATATATAATGGTATGCTATAGTTTTAAGCGCTCATATATTTAGATCTTTTTCAGAAGCCAGAAGTAGGTTAAATAGAATTCAGTGCTTTCCTTGAAATATTGATCTTGTAGTTGCAAATTACTGCAAAGTTAAACCTTATCCAGAGTCATTTTTGCTCCTGCTTACAGGTACATGTCAGCCTCAGCCCCATTGTACTGCGCTCCGAAATAACCCAACTTCCCACTGCGAATCCTATATAATGAGAGCAATTTTAATCCTCAGCCTCCCACTGTAAGCTGTTCTCGCTGTGAATTTGTTTCATTGATAATATTTTAGCTTATCTTCTTTAAAAGTAATACTTATTTCATCTTTTGAAACATCTTTGATATTTTTGAAGGATTGCATTAGGCAAAGCAATGATTCATAATCCACTTTTTTCCATTAAAAAACTGTAAACTATCATGGGAAGAGATATTTAATATCCTCATGTATTAGTATTTTGAAGTCAAATTCAATAACATAAAGTAACTGTGCAAAGAATGTAAAAATATTTATCACATATTAATTTTCATTCAGGATATCAGAGTTTAATGCAGAAATCAATGTATCTATTCCACTGCTGGTTAATGAAGGGATGTGGCTGTGAATTACAGAGAATAAATACAATTATTTTTATTGATCATTTTTGTTTTAAAATAAGGATCTATGTGCACAGGCCCAGAAAATCCTTAAATTAGCTTAATGAAAGGAACAAACTCTTACTTCCAAAGTGTGGGTTTTTGTGTTAGACAGAATCACTTTCAAATTCCAACTAAACTTACAATGCTCTCGGGTACCTTTCCTCATCCTTTTAAGCCCCAGTGTCCTTACCTCCCCCAAGATTTTCTTTTTGTAATATGCAGTTAATGATATCATCCCTCACACAGCCCCTGGCACGTGCCTCAGCTACTTTCAAAGATTTCACCACCTCCCATCTTTATTTGAGACAGAAATATTTTAGAGACTGAGAAATTGGAGTGGTGAGTTAAAAATAGTGAAAAAAGTCAGAAAGTCACCCCAGGCTCATTTTACTTTGCTTCTATGTGGCAGGAAAATTGGGGATAATTTTTTTTTTAATAAAATTTATCTTTTTCTATCTTCTTTCCTAAAATCAAGTCTTCAAGCAAACACTGGCATTCAAGTGAGAGGGCTCCCGGAGACTTGGGACTATCATTTCCCTCCAGCAGTGATGTGTTAGGAGTCACGTGGATTTTATTTTATTTGTTGATGTTGTTGTTTTTGAGTTGGAGTCTCACTCTGTTGCCCAGGCTGGAGTGCAATGGCATGCTCACGGTCACCCCAGCGTCCACCTGCTGGACTCTGGCAATTCTTCCACCTCAGCCTTCCAAGTCCTCGGAGTTACAGGCACCATGCTACCATGCCCAGCTCATTTTTTATTTATTGCCCAGGCTGGTCTCGAACCTGCCGACTCAGGCAATCCACTCGCCTCAGCCTCCCAAAGTGCTAGATTACCGGCTGAGCCACCGAGCCCGGCCTGGATTTCATTTTGAATCACAGTTCTTGTCCTAGAACCTCTGGATTCTGTTGTCTTCTATGATAAATTAGTATAGTAATATTTAAATTATGAGATCATTATGAACATTAAATTATAAAATACACACAATATTCCAGGAAAGCAGAAACAACACAAGAGATGCCAACAATTTTTTAGTGACTATCATAGCTAAAAGTAGGGTGGGGAGCTCATACCCATGAATGTGTAGGAAAGAAAACAAATTGCCTGCTGCCCTTCTGAGTTTTTAACTGGGATCACTGTAGCAAAAGACAGATTAACAAGAGAAAAACAAACAAGAGTTCATTGACATTAATTTCTATATATGGAAAAGACCCAGGAAATAAATCATTCTCGAAGATGTGGCTTGGCACATCTGTTTACATACCATCTTCAGCAAAAAACAATTCAATTTTAAAGATGTGGCAAGACAAAGGAAAATGGTCTTAAGTCTTTAGGGGTGGCAAAGTCTTTAGGGGTGGCAAATTGTGAGAAAGCAAATTTAAGAGCAATTAATTGCAGATAAAGACTAGTTAGTAAAGTTCGTTATATAGCTTCTCCTGGTACACTCTCCAGGGTAATAAGGGTCTAAAGTTTTCTTCGCTGGGCAACCTTTGTCCTTCCTGGTATAAAAAAAGGGACACTTTTGTAAATTTATATTCTGCTTTTAAGCAAATGGTGTGAGAACAGAGGGCTTTTTATGCAAATATAGGAAAGACTTCTGCTTCCTTCCAACTATCTTCAGCTCCAAATAATCCTCCTGCCAAAGTAACATACTTTGGGTGACATATTCTACAAACCCTTGCTGGGAACAAGTCTTATAAGAAGCATTTGTTTTCATGTTTTATAAACAACTACAAATAAAAGCCAACTTAGAATAATTGATTTTCATTTTTAGAATATTTTACTTTTTGTAGAGGAAAGATATTAACTATCAAAACTGTTGACATTTTTTTAAAAAAGTATTTTATGATGAAAATCACAATAAATTGCGTAATTGTTCCTTACATGATATGTTTTATCTTCCATCTTTTAAGATGAATGTGTGGTTTCCTAATTTTTAGCAAAAGTGGGAACTACACATTAACAACAGCTAATGCTTACTGAGTGCTTCCTATACTTTCCTGTTCAAAATGCTACATGTTTACTGTCAAATTCAAATAGCACGCTTACATGAATTTCCGGGAAAAACCGGAACAGAGAAACTTGAGAAACTGAGGCACAAAGAACCTCAATTACCTGCAGTAAAAAGCAAGATGATAGAAATGGGATGATAAATGCAAGCAGTCTGACTTTATAGCTAATAGCTCTTTATAACACTGCCATCTTTTACTAAAAATATTGACAAAGTGAATTATTCCCCTTATTAGACAACTTTGGCATTTAAACTTGAATTCTCTTTACTCTTTGTCTACATTAAGTAATTAATTGTTCTGAATAATTAATTAACCTCTTCTTTGTATACTCTAAATTAGGTAGACACAGAAGTAATCTTCAAAATAAACTTTTTTTGAGGTGAAAGCAAAAAAGTTTTAGAAATCGATTAATGTTGCCTTATTTTTCATATTACTTATTTCTATATTTATTTAGAGATAGGTTCTTGTTCTGTTATCCAGGCTGGAGTGCGATGATACAATCATGACTTACTTCAGCCTCAAACTACAGGCTCAAACAATCCTCTTGCCTCAGTGTCCCAAGTAACTGAGACTACAGGAGCACAACACCATACCTGACTCATTATTTTTAAATCATTTTTTGTAGAGACAAAGTCTCTAAGTTCCCCAGTCTGGTCTCGGATTCCTGGCTTCAAGCGATCCTCCCACTTTGGCCTCCCAAAATGCTGAGATTACAGGCAAAAGCCCCTGCACCTGGTCTAGGATATATTTGCTAAATTGTGCATCTGAATGGCAAATGGAAAACATGCTGTAAAATAGATATGGAATTTTAATAAAAATGGTAGCTAAGTTAAACTGTCAATTTTAATTTCAACTCACTATGTGATTGGACATTGAGAAGAATAAGCTAACACTACAGAAAGATATTTTAGTTCACTATTTATAAGCTGAGTTTGGAACTATGGCAATTATACCTTTTAACATTTTGTGTATTTTGATGATTTTTCTTGTAAGAATGCTATAGAAAGTATGTTTTAAAATTTTTATGATTTGATAACAAAATGCCTTATTTGAAATGTCTTTCACTAGATATGTAAGTAATAATGAAAAAAAAGATCATTGCTGTTAAAAAAAATAAACCTATGTGATTATTAGCATATAAGTAAGTGACAACCTAGTTTCTCTGAATACATTTTCTTTTTAGAACTAGACCTATTTTCTTTATATTAAAGATTTCCCCAATTTAACCACAAAACTTGAACTTTCAACAGAAACGACACTACTCCAATTTTGGAAAGAATCCCAAAAACCTTAGAGTCACTGAGTCCATTTAACACTTGAAAAGTTAGACCTGCTTGAAGTCACTACGTGGCCACGCGCTCAGTGAATAACATTCTCTCTATGGACGTGCATAATCTCTCTAGGTTTAATGCCAGTTATGATTTTGCCTGCCTTGAATTCCCCAGAGCACAGAGACATGGTAGGTATAACCATGCTTACTTTTAAAACATTAAATATATGAAATAAGCCTCAATAGATGCAAATGAATAATAATAGGAATGTCAACAAGACACAAAGAGGGAAAAACAACAGAACACTTGGTAGATAAAGTATTTTCATTAGGAGTAACAAGTTTGTTGGCTCAAACCCAGTAATAAAGAGGATGATGTTTGGTTTTTTCCAGCATAAATAAAATATTTTGAGTGCAGAGGTCATGAAGAAGGACACACAATTCCGTCAGCTGCTTCTCAGTCACACAATACACAGGAACTTGATAGTGTCCAGTAACGAGGAGATTTGGCGTTAAGGAAAGCAGTTTGCAGAACTCTTCTCTTCTGCAGCAGGCCTGTTTGTTTTTTTTATATAGCTTTGCGCTAATTTTATTCAAAGTTTTAAGGAAGCATAACCAAAACTGTCTTTGCTCCTTAGCGTTTAGATTGCTAGAATTCCACACAAAATGTGATAAATACTTAAAACTGATCAAATCAATTTAGTCTGAAGCATTAGGATGAGAATTTTTTTAAAAAATGTTTATTATTAAAAAATTGACTTGGGGGGTATCAATGCAGTTTTGTTTGATGGATATATTGTGTAGTGGTAAAGTCTGGGCTTTAATGTAGCCATCACATTCAGTAATGAAATTGTCACCCCTAACTACACCCCCCCCCCGCCCCCTGCAGCCTTCTGAGTCTCCAGTGTCTATTATTTCATCTTCTATGTCCATTAGGATGACGATGTTTGAATTAACACTTTCCTGAGGACATACACACATAGACAATATTGCAGTGGATAAGTGGTTCTCAATCAGGGACTCTCTGCCCCCTAAAAGACATTTGCCTCCTAGGAAACATGTTTGGTTACCACAACTTATTGAGGGCAGTGTTGATACTATCATCTAGGGGCCAAAGATGTTACTTGTCATTCAACCCTACTCAGGTCAGCTCCCCACACAAAAGAATTATCCAGCCCAATATGTGAATATTGTTGACATTGAGAAATCCTGCAATGGGCTCTTTCATGAGCACAGAGCTTATCTTGTAACTTAAGAAATTTAATGATTTGAAACCGTTATTATGAATGATACCTATCTAGAATGTCCCAAGTTCTTTATTATATATTCATATTTTAGTCCGTGATGTATATTTGGTGAGAACTAATCACTCATATAGCTCTGAAGGTGAAGACGCCAAAAAATTAGGAGACACGGCCTTTTCAATAAGTAACTTAGTAAGTGACTTTTTCTCCTAAAAAGGTGAAGAATTTAATCATGTTTATAGGCAATCGATGCATCTAGCTTAACAAAACCTGAAACTTGTTTATTGTTCATGTATTGGCTTGATGCATAAGTTCATAGCAGTTTTCTTACTGTGGGAATACAAACGTCACGCGCTGGCAGATTGGTCACAGTTCGTCACATTTGCCAACTCTTGGGTTGATATGATCCACTGACAGGGATGATGGTGGATTAAAGTGTTTAAATGGCTTCATCAAAGCGCAATGGTCTTCCTGAACGTGGAGGATCATTCCGGTCAAAGAGGCGCTCTTGCCAAGGACAAAACCATTTGCTTGCTGTGCTTCTCCCTGCCCGTGGCACAAATGTTTCGAGACTTCTCTGCTGCCTTTACTCTTCTGTTAAACAGAAGAACGTGTCGGAAGCGTTTGTTTTTTTTCCACTGACACTTCGTCACATTTAGTCCACAGATAGCACTCACTTTCTTTGAACCTGCAAAACGCAAGGCATATTCACAAGCACGGCATTGTCACTCCAAATGACAAATGAGAAACAAACTCCCAACATCACACACAGGGCTGCCGTGTCCAACACAAACGCTATGTACTTAATGCATCACCCTAATAAAAAGCAACATAATCATATTCAAAAGTACTGATATTGAAGAGCGAGAATAGCATTGTTGTGACATTCTCTGTGTTTTTTAGGAGCATAAACACAGTTGTTCACTCTACAGGAGCCTTTAGAGATCACCTGTTTGAATCCTCATATGTTACAGATGGAGAGAATCATACTCAAAAAAGGGAATGTGTCAATCCACAACTGTACAGCGAGTTAGTGATGAAACCGGTTACTGTATATATCACTATCAAAATGAGGTCACGATTTGATGACTTGGTAAAATTGATTCTATGTATATTGAGATGATTTATAATGGAATTTTGCTCAGCTACTACAGTTTGGAATTGTCCTTCATGACTGACATGACCTCCGTTGCCATCTGGATAAGATGGAACTTACCACATAATAATTTTTTTTTCTTTCTCCGGAAGGCACTTTCTTTGTGCTAATATTCCATTCCCCCTGGAAACATCATTTTCAAGTCACAGTGTGCCATATATAATATTCTACTTTAAATCATGTTATGCCTTTAAAGTTGTACAAGTGTGTGTCTGTATGTCAGAGAGATTAGGAGGAGAGTCTCTAAAAACTCATTCCTATCCACAAACCCATTAATCTTTTACATTTTCAAGAGAAAAGTCTGCTTTCTGTTCTTGAGCAACAGTCTGTAAATAGACTTACAGGTTTTTTGTTTTTTTTTTCTGTTGAGCTGATATTCTTGAGTTTTTTGGCTTCATATAGTCATATATAAAGCCATCTGACCACATTATTTTTCTTGTTTTAATCTTTACCTAAAATTCAAGACAACTGATGCTGTCATTAAATAGAGATTATAAAAATTAGTTAAAACTATATATTTTTCTTTTAAGGAGATTATGCAATGGTTCGAAGTGAAAGACATCATAGAACTATAATTTAATTATTTAAAAAATTATAGTTCTAATTGTATTGAAAGTATCGTCTTAACTTATCATCACTTTTTATATCTTAAATAATATTACTTACGCTTTTATTGAAGCTTTTTTGTTACTTAAAGCTTCATATATAGGAAGCCTCAGGATAATCTATATTGTCAAAATGAACTCTTGTATTTATGTAGCCTAAACCTAGATGTATTATCAAAGATTCATTTCATGAACCAGTAACTAGAACTTATTAGGAACAATTCAACATGTTAATGTTACATTGGCCTAATATGAAGTCACTTACATTTAAACTAGGGATCCCCAAGCCCTGAGCCATGGCCTTGGTTCATGGCCTGTTAGGAACCAGGTCACACAGCAGAATGTGAGTGGTGGGCAGGTGAAGGGAAAGTGTCATCTACTTTACAGCCACTCCTCGCCCCTGCATTATCCCTGAGCTCTGCCTACTGTCAGATCAGCGGTGTCATTAGATTCTAGAAAAAAGTACTGATTTCTTTCCTTTTTCTTTTTTTTTTTTTTTGAGTCAGTGTCTCACTCTGTCACCCAAGCTGGAGTGCAGTGGCATGCTCAAGGCCACCCCAGCATCGACCCACTGGGCTCAGGCGATCCTTCCACATCTGCCTCCCAGCTTGGGAACTACAAGCACACGCTACCACGCCCAACTAATTTTTCTTTTTTTATATATGTATATTGTAGAGGCGAGGTCTCACCAAGTTTCCCAGGCTGATCTCGAACCCCTGGGCTCAGGCAATCCTCTCACCTTGGCCTCCCAAAGGGCTAGGGTTACAGGCTTGAGCCACCATGCCTGGTCTGACATTAGATTCTCATAGGAGCACGAACCCTGCTGTGAACTGTGCATGTGAGAGATCTTGGTTGCTCAAACTTTATGAGAATCTAATGCTTGATGATCTGAGGTAGGGCTGAGGTGGTGATGCCAGGGCTGGGAGCGGCTGCAAATGCAGATTGACATCAGCAGTCAGGTTTGACTGCGCAGAGACTATCACGAATCAATTGCTTGCAGACTCAAATCAAAATAATTTCATAATAATTATTTCATTATATATTACAACGTCTTAAAAATAGAAACAAAGTGCACAATAAAAGTAATCAGCCCTCACTGCTCCATGAAAAATTGTCTTCCATGAAACTGGTCCCTGATGCCAAAAGTGTTGGGCACTGTTCATATAAACAACTGCTTCATCAAGGAATAAATTGTCATATCATCATCAGATTGCATTATTATTTTACAACCACCTCCCGGTTAAAGATAATTTTAGAAGATGCTACTAGTTATATAAAATAAAATGATAATATATGCAACTTTTATGATACATCCCCATTTTGAGTAAGTTGCAAAGTATTTCAAAGTTTGTATCATATTTAATGTATAATGACATTCAATAAGAGAGGTTATCAGAATATCTTAAATGAACCTGGATGTCAATATATAGCATGTCTTTCTTTCCCTTCTAAATTAGAGAGTCATTGAAAAATAAGATGCAAGAGACAGTCCGGTGGACATAAAATGTGTGATTGAAAAAGCATATAGATCACATTACATCTCTGTGTAAAAGAGATTGACTTTTCCTACATTATCCTCTTTCCTTGTTTTTGTAAATGCCTTGAAATCACCCATTCATCTGAGAAAAAGACTATGTCTGCAAAGCACCTTGAGTTTTCAAGACCACTGCCTCTACTGGTTGAGATGGGAACAAAAATGAGCAAATGCCCGTCTTTGAAAAGTTTAAATGCTTTAGTTCTAAAAGAGTAAAAAAAAAAAGAACCATGAACTAGTCAGCAAAAGACAGTGTACTCATACCCACCAGTCAAGAGAGGAATAAAAGCTGGAGAGAGTGGTGAGGAGGGGTATTCTAACACAAGTGCCTTCCCATGAAATCAGAGAGAGGGCGTGTTCCCACCAACACAATATATTCTGATAGAATATATTTCACTTAATTGATTGGCTATTCCCTAATAAGATACTTTTATCCTCCTGGTAGTAACTCATAAAATTTTTATCCCCTGAAAATGAGGAAAAAATGTCAATGTGTCCTCAGGGATTCTGCAGCTCTGCTGTTCAAAAATGTTCATGTACTTGTGAAGAATATGGAATTATACAGACAAGAGAAATTAGGAAAAATTGAGTTGATTATGAGGTGGAAAATATTTACATGAAAGCACTGATTTTTTCTCTCTGTTTAACATCTATAAAAAGAATCAAGAGTAGTCTTGATTAAAGACTTACTTTTGTTTAGATCTTAAAACATTGTGTGTTAACTTCTGTTGTTATTCAATTATGCTAATGAAAATGTCCATTATGGGGTGCTTTTGTATTTTTGGAATCTTTTGCTCAATCATCTAATGAGTCTCACTGAGGTGAATTTAGGCAGAATGTAGGCGTACACAAATCAAACTATGCTTTTTTCCTTAAATCAGTAAGGCTATCTACAGAGACTTAAGGATAATATAAGTAAGAAGAATTTAAATATTTGTGTTTTATTTTGAGCAATTTAGTATAATACTGCTTAAATATCTCATAGTTTTTCATTTTATTTCTATGATGGTACAGAATTATAATGTTGTTAAACTATCTTAAAGGGAAATATTTGATAACAAGTAATAATTACAGAATATAGAATCCCTGATTTACAGCAGTATTTTCTCATTCATTTTTATTTGACATAATAGTGTCTATACCTATTTATCCAATGGATAGACAAGGTCAGAAATAACACAAAGAAACACCATTTAGAGTAACAAAATGTGTTTTTTTTTCAATTAA
>NW_007049542.1:29594-33551 GCF_000164805.1 Carlito syrichta
GTGGCATGTTCATGGCCACTGCAGCCTCGACCTGCTGGGCTCAGGTGATCCTTCTGCCTCAGGTTTCCAAGTAGCTGGAACTACAGGTGCACGCCACCACACCTGGCTAATTTTTTGATTTACTGTAGAGATGAGGTCTCCCAAGTTGCCCAGGCTAGTCTTGAACCCGTGGACTCAGGCAATCCTCTCACCTCGGCCTTCCAAAGTGCTGGGATTATAGGCGTGAGTCACTGCACCCCGCCTGGCCTTAATTCTTTATTTGTAATATTTTGAAGACAAGAAAAAGATCAAAGGTGGTATATGTTTCTGTGTATCACTGCAAAAGTACATGTAATTTAGATTTCAAGGCACTTGCTACCATAGTTGATTTGACAGGCTACAGGAAACAAAACAAAACATGGGAACAAGCTAGCATTCAGATTTTTATGATTCTAAACTTACATATCCTGGCACACTGGAGTAGCCTCTAAATTGATCCAAGAGAGCTAGAAAGCACACAGGAGCACCCGTAAGCTGCTGTCCATGCCAGGAGCTCTGCCGGGGCCATTCTGTGGGCACCAACACAGTTTTACTTGCTCAAATGGAGTTCTTGGTAAGATTTCGTGTCTTGGTAAGAGTTTAGGGGTGAGACAGGAGGAGGACTCTGTTCTGAATCATAAAAGATGGTAATAAAGTACATACATTTATATTCTTCTTCAGTTTTGGAGAGAGAGAGAGAGAAGATAAATGAATATCTTTATCTTTCTTTATCTATACTTAATTGGTAAGTAAACTGGAGAAAGTTCAACATGATTCCCAGGATAAAGAGAATTAGATGCACAGAGAGTATCCATTCCTGTTCTCTCTTTCTCTTTCTCTCTCTCTCTTTCTCCTTGGCATCCATCTCTGCTCTCTCTCTCTCTCTCCCCCCTACCCGCCTCTTTCTCCTTGGCAAAGATCTCTGCCATGCTGTGCACTGCACAGGACATTAAAGGCTCTGACCAGGCTAAACAACTGTGGGTTGGCAAGGCCATGACCTTATTAGCAAAGCCTCTCTCTGAAATCTCAAATGACCCAAATATCAACGCTGAACTTGCCTGAGTCTGTCCTGACTGATTTCCCCCAACACATTACTCAGGAGCTCTCTGTCAAATCTGGTGCTGCCGATAATGAGCTCGAGTCCCAGACTTTTGTGTTGAATGAAAGTTCTCCAGGAAACTTTTGAAAGTGCAGTGGAAAAAAAGAGAAAATTGAGGACTAAAGGGAATATGTTTTTGTTCTGCAGCAGTACATTTACTTGCAAAGCCATGCATTCATCTATACTTACGCTTTTTACTTCTATTCTATGTTAACCTCATCTGCTCGATGCTAATTTTTGCTCAAGATGACAATGGAAGCAAGAAAGGGAGAGCCACACAGGGAAGAGGATTTGCTTTACTATTACTCCACCTACTGGAATTGCCCTTCACTGGCCACAGATTCCTGGGACAGGGACTTGAAAAATGAGGCAAGAGAAAGAATCGGAATCACGTATACACACCGACAAAACTGTTCTCTTAATATTGGTTGATTTAATAGTTGAGTAATTGAAAATGAGATGAATAATTTTATAGGTTGAGACTCTTCAGTAACAGGATACACTGTTTTACTCTTTATTATTTGACATTCTTCGAATCTTCTGAGTCCTAATCGCATCATTTAAAGAGTGCTATTTTGATACTAAAATGCTACACTACACATTTTACAATAGGTATCATTTGCTCAAGAAGATATGCGTGCTCTTATTGTCACAAAAATACCATGAGACTACAACGTATATTCTCTAATGTTTTACAAATGCATTCATATAAAACAATTCAAGAGTGAACATATTTTATGCAGTATAGTCTTACATATCAAGTTAATTTAAATGACTTTTTATTATGAATGAGAGGTAGAAGGCTTTTGGATACTACAAAGTATACATTCTAACTTAATAAGTTTTCCAGCTTGTTGAGACCATAGCTTGGAAATTCTCTACCTATAAACATATTTACATTTATTTTTAGAAGCAGTTTACTTAACTTTCAATCTTGAGGTATCTGAAGTCCACAATATAATATTATTGTGTTTAATTAGAATTTAATTGAAGCCGATATCAAATGTGAGATATGTGTGGAACACCTAATTAAACAGGTAATATGTCTATGATTATTCATATTTAAAAACTGTGTCTTAAAATAACATGGAGAGGTAAATATTCTGGGGTATTGTCAGCTATTAAGCTCACTATGTTTAATGTCTTATTTATAAGTGAGTCACAATCAGCTGAATTTATTTTTAAAGTTAATTCTAAAGTGGCTTCCCTTTCTATTAATGTGGAAACAAACTGGCTGATACGAAACTAATGCTACATTGTATGTGTATGTGTGTGTGTGTGCATGCACATGTATGTATTTATACATGTGAACACATAATAGGGGCATTGTCAACCCCACATTTTTATTGCCTTTTCTTGAATGCACATAAATAAAAATAGCAAGACATATACTTTATAATGGCATTCAATTTAGTTAGTCGTCTCATCAATGACTTGATGTAGTATCGAGGCTGTTGCTTTGGTTTTAAAAATGATTACATAATGCAACTTAGATTAAATATTTCCATTTTCATGTTCTAGTAAGGCAAAATGTTCCAATATTTATTTCAAGTTAGCTGTAGACTCACTTAAAAGACAAATGGTATGGTTATTGAGAACTATCATATGAAATAGGGCAAAAATCAGAAATGGTTCCATGCTGTTTTGATTTAAAAAATACCCTTGTCTAACCACAAAATGAAATTAAGTTCTTTTGCACTGCAGCACAATGAAACATGTTCTAAGTACAAGTGAATCAACACAGCTGGTTGGTAACATTATGATTAGGAGACACTAGTTTGGATAAAATAAGAACTGGCCTGAATATTTGCCCAGAACGTGAACTGAAATGACACTGAAAAAAGCTCAAATAGTTTGCAACTTCTTCTTTTTTTCTTTTCATTTTACACGCCCTGTTCTACAGTGATAATTTGGGGATATCTTATTAGTTGATGAACTTAAATAGGAAGTACTAAACAAACATACAAGTATAGAATAAAACATACACTATATTCTAATAACCCAAATTTAAAACCAAAAATTTAATAAGCAACTTCATCTGGATATCTTTTTCTTTTTTTCTCAAGTAAGCATAAAATGACTTTTATTTAATCAACAAAACGCAAAAAGTGAATATTCAATTTTTCACAAGATTTTGGGGGAGGGTATTGAATGTGTTATTGCATGCCACTCTATGCGTTTTGCTGTTTCATGTCTCAGTGATCACTATGGCCCTGTTTCAATGAGTCATAATATGAACAGACTGAGTAACTATGTACTGGCCATTCTGCAATGTGGATTAAAGTGGAGAGGTAAGAATATTAGAGAAAAGGAAGGTATTTCAAGGGTGCACATTATTGTCAGAAATTGAGTTGTTAAAAGTAGAATTCATACAGGCAAGTAATCTAGAAGAATTAGCCTTACTATCTCAATAAAATACAGATATGATTATTAAAGTTCTAACACTGTCATTTCTGTTACCATTCTTTTAAGCTGAGGCTCAGTAAGGAATTATAAACCAGGTCATAACAGTTTGATATTCTTCCACCTACTGATCAAAATCTCAGGATAGAGTCACGTGAATTGAAGTCAATCCTCAGTTACTGAAGATGTAGATTTTTTTTTAATAATCAATATTTTTTTATTATGATGTTGTGGGGTACAGTTAAAGGTTAGGTATATAAATACGTTTCATTCAGACACCCTATTGGTTAGTGGTGCTTCCCCATCCCCAGACAGATATTTGCTCATTAATCCCATCTCCCTCCCTCCCCCATAGTTTCCCACCACTGTCAGCAATTTTCTTATAGTATTAGATTGGATGTTCAAGGTCCATTATATGAGTGAAAACATGTGATACT